>NC_057801.1:162715350-162721030 GCF_018294505.1 Triticum aestivum | reverse complement strand
ATATGGATCCACCCTACCCATCACCTCCTCCCGCCCATACCAAACAATCACCTCATATCAAGTTCTGGTTCAGGCGTGCCTCACTTCCACAAGCCTGTTAGTTTAGTGGTCGTATTAGAGTTTGAATAGATTTACCGGCTTATTAGTCAAGTCTTGTCTACGATATAAAGGGGACAGCCCCTCTCAATAAAGCAAAAATAATATTGTAATTTACTTTTAAAGGCATGTAACGCATCTGGCAGGTGATGTTTAGAAAAGATATGTCGCCTCAGTAGCCATTGGATGGTGAGCTGGGAAAAGCTCTCAGATTTTCTGCCCGTCAGCATGTGCCACAAGACTCGTGTTGCGCTCGATGCTTTGCAACATGAACCTTGTTGCTCACCCGCCAAACCATTGTTTCTTTGAAACAAGACCTATGTTTCAAAAACATAATGAAAAAGACCCATATTACTAGAAAAAATGTTATTGCCCCCTTTGCAATAAATGTAGTGTTCCGCTCGGCCCTATGCACCAAGAGGCTTGTTGTAATCACCCCAAACCGGGTTTTTTCATTCTGAAACATGGCCTCCATTGCGGCAACAAAATCAAACACAGCTTGTATTGCAGAAACAAATCCCCTTCGATGCAGTCGGGAAGCCGCCGGCTAGAGCGGCGCGAGGAGTGTTTGGGTGCATGGGGTGGTGGATCTGGGTGTGCGGACGTGGGGCCCGGGGCTACATGGGAGGCCACGTGAGCCATGGAAGGTCGACCGATCTTGGCCTCCATGGCCATGGCGGCCGTAGCCGAAAGCTTGGATTTCGAGTAAGGCGATGTCTCCAGAGCCAAGATCAACTGGGGAAGAGGGGGGGACGGAGGAGGGCCTTGCCATGATCCATAGGCATGGACGAGGTGGCCAGAGACAGACAAAAGGTGATGAGACAGACGGAAGGCGGCGTATTTAAGCCGGACGACGGTGAACCGAGGTGGAACAAGAAGACGAAGGAGTGGAGAACAAGACGGACGCCTCACCTGATCAGACCGCAACAAACCCATGTTGGGCTTCAAGTCTTTGCAACATAGCCCATGTCGAAAACATGTTGAGTCAGCGCGTGGGAGAGAGTTGAGCTGTGTTTCGTCAGATCAAACTCAGATTCAACGGCCGCGGAGGCGGTCGAAACGCGATCAGTCAGGTGAGCAAGTATCTACTTTTCAACAATTAGGATTAGGTTGATAGTAGATTCTTCCAAAAGAGTATCCTATTAAGTTTCTATCATATTAGTCCAATTTATAAGTTAATTACTGGAATAGTCCCTAAAACAGTACAAATAACAGATTACGGATCATGTCAAACATATGGTGACAGTCTGACTGCGACATGCATACTAGGAACCACCACCCTCTTCGAAACACTGCTTGTATGCATGCTTAACGGATGTATTGAGAATAGCTATCATGGGCATACGTACATCACGAATTAGTGAACAATAAGACGGGTCGATATAAGCGAATAAAAGTACTCCCTCCGTAAACTAATATAAGAGCGTTTAGAATATTAAAGTAGGAATCTAAACGCTCTTATATTAGTTTACAGAGGGAGTATCAGATAAGTAATGATGAAGCCCCCTTTTCAAATATCAATGAGGTAAATGCCTGCTCCATGTCCTCGATCGTCCTATGATAAAGTCTCGTTTACGGGTGCGGACCCAGACCCGACTGAAATCTGCAGGAGGGATACCAACTAGGCACCTCTCACAACTCATCGTGCATGGTGTGTCAAAAGGCAACACGACGCACCATGCATGTACTATAAGATATGGTACATATTCTGCAGTACTAGCTAGCCGGTCTAGAGTGCACGTACTGCCACTAGTGGTTTGATTATTGGTTGTCATTATATAATCTACCGGGTTCTTATTGATTATATTGATCCTAATTCACTGCATGAGCAACTATCAACGTCACCAAGTTTGCCCAAGATTTGCACAAATCGAATGTCCCATTCCTCGACTTGGACTGATCTATCAAAGTCCACAAATTAAGCATGAAATAACAATATTTACGTATACAGATAGTAAAGAAGTAGCAATGTACCAAGAAAGAAAACACACTGATAGTTCTAACGTTAGCAGTTAGCAAAAGCCCCGTAAAGGTTTGGACAGAAAATCACCGTGCACATGGCAGCAATTATCGAGTAACCACACAATCTTGTAGACGAACTAGCTAGGCCTGGTTTAGAATAAATTAGGAACCGGGATCGGCACATCTAACATAAAATATCCTGCGAAGTGATGCATCGGTCCCATATAGAACCAGTCACAACTAATTGCCCCCACAATATGTATCCACAAATAGCAATCACATTAGCTGCTAATATATAGTACTAGTAACATGGCAATGAGACAAAAAAATCTAATTATGTGGAGCTAGCAAGCATCTAACCATCCTCATACTGTCCAGCAAGTGAATCAAGAGATGAACCAATCATTCCCATCAATGCTTAGGAGATAAAAGTAAAAATACGTGGGAATAATAGCAGACGTGATATCATTGCACCGGCAGACAGGGAAGACTTGCCACTGCAAAAAAAAAAAAGGCAGGGAAGACTTGGGTTGGGCTGGGTTGGGCTGGACCACGCACCTTTCTTGCAGCGAAATTCCCCTCGGCCTCTCGGCCTCCGCAGCTCTCCGGCGCGGCATCCACTGCCGTCGTCTCCTCCTTCTGCCCCTCTTCCTCTTCTTGCAGCTTTTTCTTTCGTTTCTTATCCTCCTTGGCCCGCCTCGCGATCGCGCACACCGCCTCGTCGCCGTCCACCTCCATTTGCTCTTTGCATCCGGTATCACCGGCGGGAGGCACGGCCAAGGGGGGCGCCGCGGCGAAGAGGTCGGAGATGGACCGCTTCTTCGGCGGCTTCGCCTTCACTTGCGCCCTCCTCGAGGATGCCGCCGCCGCAGCTGCGGCAGCCACGGTGGAGGCGAGCTCGTCCGCCCACCACCGGCACCTCGGCGCTCCGAGAGGCGGGAGATCCTCGATTCCCAAGAGACGCCGCCCCCCCGCCGTCCCGCCCCTCATGCTCGCCGCGTACGCCCTTAGGACAGATCACAGACGGAGATCAGGAAAAAGTAAACGCAAACACGACCAGTATAATACCGATGAGACGGCGCGGCGCCTCCACACGAACCTGATGGAGAACGCGGCGGCGGCCATCGACCCGTCGCGGCGCGCTCCCGCGGCGCAAATCTGCCGATTTCGCGGGGTTCGGTGATTTGGGAGAGGTGGAGGAGGAGAAGGAGTAGACTGGAAGGAAGGGAGGGGGAAAGGGATGTGCGCAGGAAAAGCAGGTAGCATTTAAAGGATAGCGATTACCGTAAGGAATTAATAATTACTCCCTCCGTCCAAAGAGTGTACTTCCAATTTTTTTGGAAAGTCAAACTTTTTTATATTTGACCGTGTTTATATAATAATACATCAACAATTATGCCATCAAATTAGTAGCATTAGATTCGTGATAAAATATACTTTCATCATATATTTATTTGATTTCACAACATTGATATACTTTTGCACAAACTCGGTCAAACTTTGAAATAGTTTGACCCTCCAACAAAGTTGGAAGTACATTTTTTAAAGGACGGAGGAATATTTTACTTTTTAAAGTTGGAAGTAGATGTGGGCTTTGATGAGATCGAGGCGAATATTTTACTTTTTTCCCGCTCTTCCCACCGCTTATTTTGGGTACAATTCATTGATTTTTTTCAATAGTTAATGTCCTGGCTGGCATCGGTGTCCTGCCCCGGGCCCCGGGGGGTGCATTATCTCTATTTACTGCCGCTGACAGCGACCGGTGATGGACCGCGGCAAATTTGTTTTGCTTTATATTTCTTTTCTGTGTGGCTGGTAACGTTTGAACTATCACGGCCTTCGGCTCGCCGGAGGGCATCATCATGTGATAACGACCGTCTTCGGTAGGGGCGCACTGCTCAGACTCCTCCCCCACTCCAAGGATCCCAGGTAAGTTTTCTGTCCTGGGCTGTTGAGAAACATGAAGAATCACAGGTAAGTTTTGGTTTTGTTTCAAAAGCATACAATCTAAACTGTTTTATAGGGTTATGCATGGGTATCTTTTTTGTGATGTGTTCTTTGGGAAATGAGGCCTAAAGGTGATTCTAAATTAAAACATGTAGATATGATGGTTTGCTAGGTGGGTCCCTGGTGTTTATGGCTACGGTTTAGTATTTTGGGCTCATGTAAAAACACATAATAGTAAAGTTTTGTGATTTGTTTGATTGAGAAAAGATGCTTAAAAAGTAATCCTAAGTTAAAAAAGAGAGTAAATATGACGGTTGCTAGATGTGTCGGTAGTGTTTACAACTATGATACACTTTTGATATGCGCTGGCATCCACCACACATGCTAGCACAAGAGAATAATGGTCGGCGTTATTGCCGATATAAACACATAAATATGATAGTTAGGGAGATGCGTTGGCACTAACCAGGTTGAATCAATGGACATCCATTCCAAGCAACAAAACAGAGCCCCCGGTCGACCCACCCCGTGGGTTGTTGAGACACACGAAGAATCAGTTAAGTTTCGGTTTTGGTACAAAAGCATACAGTCTAAGCTGTTTTATAGGTTATGCATGGGTAATGTTTTGTGATTTGTTTTTTTAGGAAATGGGGCTTAAAAAGGTGACCCCAAATTAAACGTATAAATATGATGGTTTGCTAGGTGGGTTGGTAGTGTTTATGACTACGGTTTAGTATTTTGGGCTCGTGTGAAAACACATAATAGGACATTGGGTATAGTTTTGTGATTTGTTTGATTGAGAAAAAAAGCTTAAAAAGTAATCCTAAGTTTAAAAAGAGAGTAAATATGATTGTTGGCAAGTGTATCTGTAATGTTTATGACTACGGTAGAATTTTCATATGTGCTGGCATGCAGCACACATGCCAGCACAAAAGATTAATGTTCGGCGTTATTGCTTATATAAACACATAAATAGGATAGTTGGGGAGATGCCATGGCACTAACCAGACCCGAATCAATGCATGTCCATTCCGGGCGAGCCCCCAATTTCCACTCCCCTGGGCTCTTGAGACGCACGAAGGATCATAGATAAATTTCATTCTTGTTTATATGGTTATGCGTGCGTATTGTTTTTGTGATTTGTTTGTTTGGGAAATGAGTCTTAAAAAGGCGATCCTAAATAAAAACAGTAAATATGACGGTTCGTGAATTGGCTAAGTTTGTATTTTTTTATTTCTATTTGTATATATTGTATTTTTTTGATTATTAATAGAAAATTACTGTAGAACAATTATTCTATGGTTCACGGTTAAAAAAACGATGGTTCATTAGGTGGCTCGGTAGTGTTTTTGACTATGGTTTAGTATTTTCAGCTCATGTAAAAACACATAATAGCAAATTAGGTATAGTTTCGTGATTTGCTTTATTAAGAAAATATGCTTAAAAAGTAATCATAAGTTTAGAAAAAAGAGTAAATATGACAGTTGGCTATGTGTCGGTAGTGTTTATGGTTACGGTACAGTTTTTGTATGCGTTGGCATGCACCACGCATGCCAACACAAGAGAGTATTTGTTCGGCATTATTCTCGATATAAACACATAAATAGGATATAGTTGAGGAGATGCGGTGGCACTAACCAGGAGCAACGTATGTGCATTCCAGGCGAAGAAACAG
>NC_057801.1:162592129-162714969 GCF_018294505.1 Triticum aestivum | reverse complement strand
TGCCGCTATGTTTGTCGCGATTGTCAATCTCCTCGTATGGAATGATCTACTATTGCAACGGTTCAACGAGATTTATTTTTCTAATGATCTTTGTAGGTAATTCAATGGTTGGATTTTTTTTTATGTTGTCCATCATTGGCATGAGCTATAGTGGTGCAACAGCGACAAGTTCAGTTGCGGCTTTGGCAAGACTTTGAAGGTATATAGTCGTAGTCATAATCTCCACTTTGTTAGGGTACTTTTCGTGTCAATGACCTTACATATGATTGTACCCGATTTCAGAAAAAGTTTGACTTCAACGCCTCATGCCTTTGTCTCGGTGTGACTCAGTGTCTCGCCCTCGCCTGTCCATCCATCCCTCGATAATCACCCAGGAGTTCGATGTCCATTTCTTAAGGCCATGAGTCCCGCTGTTTGCTTTAATTGCCAGGGTGTCTATGGGATCATCCCGTGGTATTCCAACACAATGTAATTCATACTTATTAATCTAACAATCAGAAAAGGGGACATAAAAATTTAGAAGTAACGGGGAACAAGGCAAACCAAAGGGAAAGCTCAAATCTTGCCTCATTTTAGTTCCGAGCCATTTTAAACTTGTGGTTGATCCGACGAAGATTATCCAACAATTGAATATGTACGATTCTAAATATATCCCATTCTGTATTGAAACAAAGAGGTGAATATAAAATATGCACTACATTATGAAACAAATGGAGTATTAAAGAGTTGGCTAGATGCACGGAAACTGTCTATGCATGCGAGCCCATAATTTGACAACTTGGTGCATGTACTCATGACTCTAATTATTTATATCAGAACTTATCCTTATCACGGTGCTCAGGAGCATGTGTGCCGGCATGTTTTAATTGTGTGACTAGGTCCACGTCAGAACTGTGCGTCTGTGCAATGATGGATATTGGCAGGTGGTGGCAGCACAAGGTGACGTTGGCTAGGTGGTGTTCTTTGTGTGCAGAGGCTTGAGTTCCAAGATTGAAAACTCTAGGTTCAACTTTCATTAGTTGAACCTGCCAATGGTGTCGTTCACACGGTGCTCCCTTGTTTAAGGCATGCATTGCATGGAATTTAGGTAGAAAACTCATGATCCAGCCTAAGTGGTTTGATTCAATGACAACGGTGCTCATGCATAAAAATTGCTCTTTTCCTAGAGGCATAGTTGTTGGATCACCTATCACGATACCTACGGGTTGATGGTTGTTGTTTTTGTTTGTTGCGGTTGTTCTCTTGGTTGCCTTTTCTTTTTCTTTTCTTTTAATAATTTTACTGCATGCATCCTCGATTTCTTGAGTGGTTTCTTGAGATCATGCTGGTGTAGAGATCGGATGTATTTAATATCTTCTTGATATTAATATATTTCTTTTATTAAAAAAATATTCCGCAGAAGGAAAGAACATGAGGATATGTTTCTCGGAAAAGATATAATTTTCAGGTACGCTGGCATTGTGCATGCACGTCATAAGTGAGACTATGTCTTGACACTGGTGCTCATCACGTTTTAGTTTCGCAGGTGTCAAAACGTGTGGCTTTTTTCTTGAAAGGTACTCTCTTCTGTCTTTTTTACTCTGCATATAAGAATTGTCTGACGTCAAAATTCATAAAGTTTGACCATATTTGTATAATGAAATATCAACATCTACAATACTGAAGTTAAACGATATGAAAATTAAAGTCATGACGCATCTAATGATATCAATTTCACATTGTGGATGTTGGTATGTTTTTCTATAAAATTGGTTAAACATTACAAGGCTTGACTTCAGACAAATCTTATATGCGAACTAAAAAGGACCGGATGTAGTAGAATAGTATGATTTTTTTAGAAAAGAAGGATGACCCGCAGTCTCTGCATCTGGGAGATGCATGCAACCACTTTATTAATTATTCATAAAGACTATACAAAGTAATACATCAATATATCTAAAGCCGTCATCTTAACAACATTTGTCACTATCCCTATCCATTGATGAAGGGGTGCAGAAAGTGTGAGCCAAATATCTAGACCTCTCACCTAGCCTAACATCTAAAGTCGGAGGGCCCGACCAAGCCACATACCGGACCTGGGGCACAAACCGGTCCGAAACACTCTCATAGGCCGTCGCCGCCGTCTTCCATCAATCCATTTTCAGAACACGTACTGACGCGTCGCGACCTTGCTCGTCCTGCCGTCGACACCCCCACAGCGCCAAACGGCGCCTCCTTCCTACGCGCGTTCATCATCACACATCCGTCGCTAAGACTTTGCTGCACCTTGCTACCGAGACTCCACGGCGTCAATGCGTCACAGGGAATGCCGCTCCACCGCATATGTCGTCCACTATTCTCTCGAACTTATGCACACCTTCAATAATGACGTCATCAAGAGGGGTACGACACCTAAGCGTCGCTGTCATCCGATTGGCTGATCTAGGGTTTCCCCTGGAGGTAGTGGATAGGGGTCTAGAGCTTCTCGACGATGATGCCTTCAATAAGGGATGACGCAGAGAAACGCCTCCATTGCCGACCTTGACAACGTGCCAAGAGTAAGGTTTTCACCCGGATCCGTTGGAGGACCTTGCATCCAGCATCGTCTGCACGGGACCACCACCGATCACCGCCGCGGCGTATGGAACAGGCCGCACCGACCAGCAATGGCGGAGCTTGGGCCGAACCTTTGGAGGGGCAATGAGCTAAGGAGGGGCAAAACTATGAAGTTTATCCTGTTTTTACTGGACATATGGCAGAAAAACTAATGAGTAGTTGGCCCCCATGAAGCTCCACCACTGTCGGCCAGATCAGATCAGAACAGAGACCAGGCCCACCATGCCGCCGCTGCAGTTCCGAGGTCAAATCTGATCTGAGCCGCCGCCGCCACCGGGCACGCAACCAGCGTACAACGGGCGACCCCCACCACCTCGTCCCGATGAGGACGCCGCCGCCGCCGGTCCCGCGCCCCCCGACACCGCGCCTAGCAAGACCACCCCGCACCGGCCCTCCCGAGTCGCGAAGAACAAGGCCCCGCCACCGGCCACCGTGAGGGGCTTTGCCCCGGCGGCAAGGGTGGGGGAAGGTGGTGAGGAGGCCAGGGGAAGCAGATGGGCTCTTCCGCCTGAGTTGCTCGCGGGGGGAGGGCGACGCGAGGGCCTATCGAGAGACGCGGGTAGAACAATATGATAAAATAGGTTTATTTCTGATACGCCTCGCAGCCAACAAAGTGTTGTGTACAATACTACTAATGATGATATGATGTACTAATTCATAATATTTTGTTGGTCATTTATTAGTCGGCGGGAAGTGTCCAATCCTATGTTTTGACAAAGTACCATTGGATGCGCTTCAACCTTCCTAACCGAAATTTGCCCTGTAGCACTCAAGAGCCTCATATAAACAAAGATTAATTGTATGGATTTTCAGAACCGTCCATGTGTATGCTAATAGTTACTAGATCATAAAAGGGCGCGGCGTTAATAAAATATATTTAAGAAGATCTGGTCATTGCAAATACTTGAGAAAATATATATGTTATATCTATATTCTGCAAATCTAGTGAGAAAGTTCTACATTTTGATGCAAGGGATAAATAACACCGGTGCTATAGATACAGCTTCTCGTCTTATTTACAACTGATGTTCAAAGTCAAGGATACCATGATATCTCACAAAATCAGCATATGGCTATCTCAGTGTCATACATGCCCACACACAACTTCTGGTCGCCTCCATATGAGCATGCTTCCCTCAATAAAAAAAAACGTGAACATGTTGTTGGTTCAAAGAGCTGATTGAGTGTCCATTAGCTTAGCTGCTCCACATTTTGTTGTATTGCCTTGTTAAATTTGTTTTGCTCCGAAGGAATTGTATGACCAACACCGTTAAATTGATTCAGAAAAGAAGAAAGTTAAATCAGGAGAGGATTTCCAGGAAAATGGCTCTATTATTCAAGAGCATAAGCACAGCCAAAAAGATATACATGGATCTCGGATACCTTGCACAGAAAATCTTAAGTACAGAAAATACAGTATGGAAGTACATACGGAAGTTGTGGTTATAGTTCCTAAAACCGCAAGGATGACTGAAAGCCTTGAAATGATTGCATTTTCTTATTTGCCCAAGGGATACTAATTCATATGGTTTTTTTTTTTTTTGCCGGGAAATCTCTGTGGTTCATTGATGAAAGTGAACAGAACAATTTATGTTTTTATAGGCTAATAATATATACAGTTCCACCGCAGAGGCTAAACTTGACTAAATATAAATCGTAGGAGAAGATAAAAACATACTGAAAGAAGTTGTTTCATGGAAGGTTTCCCTTTAATAGAACATGAGGTAAACACACACTCTCACTTCCTCGGCCGTTGTCACACCAACAAGCTAAAAAAGGCTCAAAATTACACATGGAGATGTACGTGTGCAGCCTGCTAACTTCAAAAAACAAAAACAAATTGAAGTTGCCATACCTTTGTCTACACCGTGTGCAGCATGCTAGAGCCTCACTCTGAACAATTTTTGGACAAACAAACACTCTGAACAATCAATCACTGCTGCAGAGGCAGGAGAAGTTTCCGACGATATCAAGATGCATCAGCTACAACCTCTGTAGTTATGTACCTGACATGGTGATACTGGCAACTGACGAAAAAGGTAAGCCATGTGTGACCTGGAATCCAACCTGACATGTATTGTTCATACCTGAATCATCATTACCAGTGAGAGGCACCTCGGCTGTCAGCTTTGCTGTTGTACTACATAACAAGAAGCACACTTCAGAGAAGAAAACCCCCCTTTTCAGTTTAATAGGGGATCGATGAAGACATGGTCAACCAGGGACTGTTTGGGCACCAAGGCAAGCACTCCGATTTCCTTCATCGCCCCTTTCTTCCCCAGCAGCAAGTACCCTAAAGCGACGGCGCCAAACCATGAGCCCTTTGTTGCGAGCCGCTAGGAGTGTCGCCGTTGTGCGGACGAGGGTGGAGGATGAGAGGAGACGGTGGTCGGTTCTAGCCTCTAGGGCTTAGGGAGGCCGCTGATGTGCCTGTAGAAGGAGGTGATCCGATCAACGATGAGAAGCAGGCTCGTCTCTTTCGCTTCCCTAACATTAGGCTGCAATAGTAAACGAGAGGGCTCCCAGATCGATCCTCGGAGCAGCAGCCCAGTAACGCGTTTGGGCCCACTCGGGGACACGGCGGGACGACTGGAGGATCCAGATCGTTGAGTGAACTAATCGGACGATGCAGAGTGTCAAATCATTGTCAAGGCTCCTAGGTAGCCCTGTTATACTGTTTCTCAATTCCTATGCATTGATTCACGTACATGTGTTTCCGCGGAGTTGTATAATGAGCTGATCATACATACTCCTATATAGATAATTCTCATCTACTATAGCTAAATAGCTAGCTCTCGCTATGAGATTTCTCTTCACATGTGCGCTTCCACATCACCTCAGTTATTAATATTCATTCGATCAAAATTGTGACGTCCTGAAGTTTAACGTGTATTGATAGTTAAGTTGCCCTTGCATTATAATATATTCATGGAAACCATGTCACCTCATCAAGGCATGCAGGTCTTTTTGTCCAGATGAATCAAGTCATGCATCTTAGTCATAGGTCCAAATTTTTTGTATAAATTTTTGTACGGACGTGGATAGTATATGTGTTACTAAGCATTTGCAATAAAATATACAAGACCACAAATTCAGATTATAGATACCAATGTAAAATTTAATGTGTGTTTTATAAGTCAACTTTTTCTTTTCGTTTACTGGAATCATTAATATGCCACATGCATGCAAGGAAATTGAGTGGAGCAAGTAGCCGACTGTTATTATGGTTGTATGCATGGAAGTATTAAATATGTTGCTAGCAAGAAAAAATATCATTAATTTTGCCTCGATTATTGTTGATGGCTTGTATAGATGTAAAATGCATATTTCATAGTGGCCTTGTATAAGTAAACGGATGAAGTATATATAGTTCATGCTTCATTTTTTTAAGGCGAGTTCAGTTCTAATATATTGCTCTTGTTATACTCATTTTTGCCAGTTTTATTATTTTTGAAACATAAACCGAGAACACTTTACATTATTTTTTTGTTAAGTTAGTTGATTTAAACACCTACTATTTATGCTTATTTTAATGTGATTCGTGCGTCAATGTGGGGGGTATCATCTAGTTGTCTATATATCAAATACTAAAATCTTCCAATAACAAAATACTCCCTCCGTCCCATAATAAGTGTCTCAACTTTGTACTAACTCTAGTACGAAGTTGTACTAAGCTTGAGGCAATTATTTTGGGACGGCCGGAGTAGTATTTTGAAGTTTTAAAGCCGATCAAAAAAATTTGAGGAATTTAAAGTAGCGATACCACATTAATAGACGGTCGCAATCCTTCTTATTATTGAAAAGATTCATAGTAGTATCTCGTAATAGTGGACGCATGATTTTAGCGAGAGTAGCTTGCTGGAATCACATGGGCGCCAATCAATATTGGCAGGGCTTGAAGAAGTAAGCCACATGACTACATCCCATATACGGCCCAAGTATAATACTAATAAAGTATATGCATAGCTCAAAAAAGATAGTGGTGACCTTGTATAAAGAGTGTATCTCTAAAGGAATCAAGCATTCCCTATCAATATAAGAGAACCTGGAAAATTGCAATTACAAATAATGCAATTAAAATAATTTTCTTCAGGATCTCTGAATTTAGTGGTAATATTGTTGAGATGTGATTTTGTGACCAATATTACACTATATGGGATGGTAAATAAGGAGGTTTAGTTAACCACTGATTTTCTAAGAATAAATTTAAATCACCCTCCTTTATTTCAACTGTACCTCCAAACTTAAAGAAAAACTATCAATTAATTAGAGAGACAATCAAAAGGTAATGTGTAATCTATTGGCTAAATCATTATATTTAAGCAAATATGAAATGTAAAAAATTGTGCATTTCAGGTGATGGGTTCTCTACGTGCTAAACGGGCATAATATAATAAATTTGTTTAATATTTGGAAAATGCAAATTAAGTTATGTCTGAGAATTGGTGAGGAACTAAGAAATAGAAGGTTATGTCAATGAAATATTCTATTCCTAAATAGCTACAACCCACTATCTATTTTTTTGAACCCCCCCCCCCCCCACACACACACATATATTAATTAATTAAATAGAAGGTTATTACAATCAGTTATTACAGCATATGCCACGCAGGGCGAAACAGAGTTGACGAGCAACCCGTCGGACCTACTATTAAAACTAAACTTAGCAATCTCATGTGCCACCACATTGGCATGCCGATTTATTTTCGAAAAACTCACATTCTGGAACATCTTGACGATAATTTTTCTACCAATGCAACCATGCCACATAGGCAAGACAGACATGCAAGTTATAAATTATATTTTTTTTCATTACCCTACGCATGCAACACTGCCAGAACATAAATTCATGCATGTTAATCATTCACAAGTTATTTTTTATGCATAATATTTTGTATTGACAATATATGTGTCGGCCGATTGCAGCACATCTATAGTTGGCCCTTCACTTTTTTCTTAGAAATGACATTCTTTTAACTGTAATTCATTTTTGTTTTTATGTGAATTTTTAGTTTGTTGTGGTCACATGTTCTTCCCATTAGTTTTTCTTGTAACAACTATTTATAGATTCCTGTTAGCGAGATTCCAGGGCAATGCATGGGGCATCATCTTGTATATTTGAAAGATCATGCCAATTGTTAAAAAAGGCACATGTAGAGCTATTTTCATTTCGGCCGGGAAACATTTCATGCTGGTGGATAATATCATGGAGACTATTAGTACGGCGACAAGTATTGAACACTCTAATAATGGGCTAGACGTTGTACCGACCGATACCAGTATTGAAAGGAACCATTAAGGTGATACTACCTGTTCAGGGAGATCCATTCCTTGGACAAGTAGGGGCGAGAGCGGGGCGATGGCGATTCTCCTAGCGCTCCCGGCAGCGACCGAGCCTGTCGCCGGGCTCCCCTCCCCGCCGCCGTTCGCCCCTCGCCCTTCTCCTCCGGTCCCCCGCGCCCTCTCCACCCGTCCGCCCCGTGCGCCCCCCCTCCCGTCGCCGCCGGCTGTGGCCCCGGTCCCTGCCCCTGCCTCGCCCTACCGGCCCTGCTGGGCGGACTGGCGCCGGAGGAGGACCGGGCGGACGCCGCTACGTCGTCGTCGGGCGCGGCCTCCTCGCCTGTTCGGTGACCGTCTCACTGAGCTTGCCACCTCGGAGCTCGGCCTCATCGCCGTAGCGCCGCCGCGCCCTCCTTCCCCCTTCCTTTGCCGGTGCGGCCTTGCTCCCACCGTGCACCACCTTCCCCTCCGTTTCCGGACGCGCACCGCGCTGCGCCCCGCCGCGGCGAAGGGGCCCGAGCCCGTACTTGGGGGGTGGCCGGAAGGGCAGACCTCGGCCGCGCGGCGTTCTCCTGGCGCCGGTCATCGCCGGTGTTGCCTTCTCCTGCGGCGGCGCCGCGGTTGGCGGGCGTGGGAAATGCCGTGGCCATGCCCCGGGGATCGAAGTTTCGGCCTTTTCGGCCGGCGGCGGCGGCGGTGACCGGCGAGACGGCGGCGGCGGCAATGCGGCGTTCGGGAGAAACCCTAGCTCCCTCCCTTCCCTCCCCGGTGGAGGGGTTGGGCCGTCCTGGGCCGTGTGGGCCGTTCGGGACGGGGGGAGGCCGCTGGGCCCTTGGGGCCATCTCGACCCGCTGGGCTTCTTGGGCCTTCTGTGCCTGGGCCTGCGCGGTCAGGTCCCGCCACGCCTCGGGCCTTGGCCCAGGCCCATCCGGACAGCCGGCTCACCTCCTCTTTAGGGTTGGGCGCGGCTCTCCAATTGCTCCTTCCTCCCCCTCTCCATGCGGTGCCGCCACCCTGCGCCCTCCCCTCCCCCTGCCTCTCCGCGGCGTCGCCTGGGCCGGTCCTCCCTCCCTCTTGCATCTCCTCCCCTCCCCTCGCTGCGTCACCCATGGTCCGGGATGCCAGGGATGGGGCCCCAAGAGCCGGGCGGGCGGCCGGGATGCGCCGCTTCCTGAGGAGCCGCGATGTGCCTCGCCGGACGGCTCCTGGAGGGAGGCCAAGCTCCGGGATGGCCTGCTCCGTGGCAAAGGGTCGGCCACGGCCGACGACGCCAACTGGCGGTCCTCTCGCGGTCGTGACCGCTCCCCCAAGGAGTGGCAGGGTCGTGGCTGGGATCGGGACCGTCGCTACCCCCTCCCCGCTGCTCCCGCTCTCCTCCCTGCTTCGAGCGCGCGCCGGCCTCCCCCGCTCGGTGCTACGACCCTCCCCGTCGCCAAGCCCAATTCCCTCCGACCGGTCCTAACATCAACAATAACCGCAACGGTTGGGGGGCATTCGCCAAGAAGAAGAAGAAGAAGCGGGGCGCGCAGGCCCAACCGGGTGGCCCGGCGTCCTCGGCCACCAACCCCCTGGTGGTCTCGGTGCCTCCCTCGGCCGCGATTGTGCCTAAATGCTTCAACTGTGGGGTGGCTGGTCACTGTCAGCGTGATTGCACCGTCCCTTCCGCGTGTTATCTCTGTAAGAAGATAGATCATCCCACTGCTCTCTGTCCGGACCATCAGCCTGTTGGGACCCTTGGATTGTTTGGATACACCTTGGATGATTTGGGTTTCTTCCAGATGGACCTCCCTGACGTCCGGGCCGCTCCACCCATGACTGCTCTTATTTCGGTCTTGGATGGCAGGACGGCCTCTCCGACCATCATCTCTGAGGAGCTTCGCCACCTGTTCAATCCGGAATGGGATTGGGGGTGACCCCAGTCTCGGACCGAGAGTTCACTGTCGTCTTCTCCGACCCGGCCAGTCTTCGCTACGGCACCCACAGCGCCCGTCTCACGCTCGCCCTCAACCAGCTCTCCGTCCGCATCTCGGTCCCGACCGTGGACCCACTTGCAGTGGCCTCTCTCTCCATTGTGTGGCTGCAGATCTGTGGACTCCCTCCGGCTGCCAGGGTTGAGGGAGTCATCTGTGGCCTGTCCCGCTTGTTGGGCAAGTTTGTGGCGATCGACGGCTCCTCCCTGTCCACGGGCCCGGCTGTCCGGGTGCAGATCAAGTCGCCAGACTCCTCCAAGCTCAAGACGACGATCAGGATGTACTTCAATGACACATGCTACGACCTTCGCATCACGGTTGAGGGTGGGACTGTTGGGGATCGTTGCAGAAATTAAAAAAAAATCTACGCATCACCAAGATCAATCTATGAAGAGACTAGCAACGAGAGAGGGGGAGTGCATCTTCATACCCTTGAAGATCGCGACATGGAGCGGTACAGGAACACGGATGAAGGAGTCGTACTCGCAGCGATTCAGATCGTGGTTGATTCTGATCTAAGCACCAAGCAACGGCGCCTCCGCGTTCAACACACGTGCAGCACGGAGACGTCTCCTCCTTCTTGATCCAGCAAGGGGGAGGAGAAGTTGGGGAAGAACTCCGGCAGCACGACGGCATGGGGTGGAGTTTGCAGTTCTCCGGCAGGGCTTCGCAAAGCTCAACGGAGGAAAAGGGGGTACTAGAGGGGGGAGGGGGTTGCGCCTTGGATGAGGTCCTGCTGCCCTCCCTCCTCCCCTCTTTTTATAGGGCGAAGGGGGAAGGGGGCCGGCCCCTCTAGATGAGATCTAGAGTGGGGGCGGCGGCCAAGGGGAGGGGGCTTGCCCCTCAAGCCAAGGGGGAGCCCCCTTTAGGGTTTCCCCCAAACCCTAGGCGCATGGGACCTAGGGGGGACCTGGGGGGGATGGCGCCAAACTCAATCGATACTTTACTTGTCCGAGATTCAATCGTCGGTATCCCAATACCTCATTCAATCTTGTTACCAGCAAGTCATTTTACTCGTTCCGTAATGCATGATCCCACTAACTACTTAGTCACATTGAGCTCATTATGATGATGCGTTACCGAGTGGGCCCAGAGATACCTCTCCGTCATACGGCGTGACAAATCACAGTCTCGATTCGTGCCAACCCAACAGACACTTTCAGAGATACCTGTAATGCACCTTTATAGCCACCTAGTTACGTTGTGACGTTTGGTACACCCAAAGCATTCCTACGGTATCCAGGAGTTACACAATCTCATGGTCTAAGGAAATGATACTTGACATTAGAAAAGCTTTAGCAAACGAACTACACGATCTTGTGCTATGCTTAGGATTGGGTCTTGTCCATCACATCATTCTCCTAATGATGTGATCCCGTTATCAATGACATCCAATGTCCATGGTCAGGAAACCACATGTTGTGGTCTATGTATTCACACATGTATTACGGTTTTCGGTCAATAAATTTATAGCATGAGCAATAGACAATTATCATGAATAAGGAAATATAATAATAACCATTTTATTATTGCCTCTAGGGCATATTTCCAACAGTCTCGCACTTGCACTAGAGTCAATAATCTAGTTACACTATGATGAATCGAACACCCATAGAGTTCTGGTGTTGATCATGTTTTGCTCGTGGAAGAGGTTTAGTCAATGGATCTGCGACATTCAGATCCGTATGCACTCTACAAATATCTATGTCTCCATCTTGAACATTTTCACGAATGGAGTTGAAGCGACGCTTGATATGCCTGGTCTTCTTGTGAAACCTGGGCTCCTTGGCAAGGGCAATAGCTCGAGTGTTGTCACAGAAGAGAGTCATCGGGCCCGACACATTGGGAATAACTCCTAGGTCAGTAATGAACTCCTTCATCCAGATTGATTCATGTGCTGCCTCCGAGGCTGCCATGTACTCCGCTTCACATGTAGATCCCGCCACGATGCTTTGCTTGCAACTGCACCAGCTTACCGCACCACCATTCAAAATATACACGTATCCGGTTTATGACTAGGAGTCATCCAGATCTGTGTCGAAGCTAGCATCAACGTAACCTTTTACGACGAGCTCTTCGTCACCTCCATAAACGAGAAACATATCCTTAGTCCTTTTTAGGTACTTCAGGATATTCTTGACCGTTGTCCAGTGTTCCATGCCGGGATTACTTTGGTACCTCCATACCAAACTTACGGCAAGGTTCATCAGGTCTGGTACGCAACATGGCATACATAATAGACCCTATGGTTGAGGCATAGGGGATGACACTCATCTTTTCTCTATCTTCTGCCGTGGTCGGGCTTTGAGCCGAGCTCAATTTCACACCTTGCAATACAGGCAAGAACCCCTTTTTGGACTGATCCATATTGAACTTCTTCAATATCTTATCAAGGTATGTGCTTTGTGAAAGACCTATGAGGCGTCTCGATCTATCTCTATAGATCTTCATGCCTAATAAGTAAGCAGCTTCTCCAAGGTCCTTCATTGAAAAACACTTATTCAAGTAGGCCTTTATGCTTTCCAAAAGTTCTATATCATTTCCCATCAATAGTATGTCATCCACATATAATATGAGAAATGCAACAGAGCTCCCACTCACTTTCTTATAAACGCATGCTTCTCCATAAGTCTTCATAAACCCAAATGCTTTGATCATTTCATCAAAGCGAATGTTCCAACTCGGAGATGCTTGCACCAGCCCATAGATGGAGCGCTGGAGCTTGCATACCTTGTTAGCATTCTTAGGATCGACCAAACCTTCAGGCTGCATCATATACAACTCTTCCTTAAGGAAACCGTTAAGGAATGCCATTTTAACGTCCATTTTCCATATTTCATAATCATAGAATGCGGAAATTGCTAACATGATTCGGACAGACTTCAGCTTCACTACGGGTGAGAAGGTCTCATCATAGTCAAGCCCTTGAACTTGTCGATAACCCTTAGCGACAAGCCGAGCCTTATAGATGGTCACATTACCATCCGCGTTTGTCTTCTTCTTAAAGATCCATTTATTTTCTATGGCTCACCGATCATCGGGCAAGTCTGTCAAAGTCCATACTTTGTTTTCATACATGGATCCTATCTCGGATTTCATGGCTTCAAGCTATTTGTTGGAATCTAGGCCCGCCATTGCTTCTTCATAGTTCAAAGGTTCACCGTGGTCTAACAACATGATTTCCAGGACAGGCTTGCCATACCATTCTGGTGTCGAATGTGTCCTTGTGGACGTACGAAGTTCAGTAGCAACTTGATACGAAGTTCCTTGATCATCATTATTAAATTCCTCTCTAGTCGGTGCAGGCACCACAGAAACATCTTCCTGAGCTGCGCTACTTTTCGGTTCAAGAGGCAGTACTTCATCAAGTTATACTTTCCTCCCACTTACTTCTTTCGAGAGAAACTCTTTCTCTAGAAAGGATCCGTTCTTGGCAACAAAGATCTTGCCTTCGGACCTGAGGTAGAAAGTATACCCAATGGTTTCCTTAGGGTATCCTATGAAGACGCATTTTTCTGACTTGGGTTCGAGCTTTTCAGGTTGATGTTTCTTGACATAAGCATCACATCCCCAAACTTTTAGAAACGATATCTTAGGATTCTTCCCAAACCATAATTCATATGGTGTCGTCTCAACGGATTTAGACGGTGCCCTATTTAAAGTGAATGTAGCTATCTCTAAAGCGTATCCCCAAAATGATAGCGGTAAATCGGTAAGAGACATCATAGATCGCACCATATCCAATAGAGTGCGATTACGACGTTCAGACACACCGTTACGCTGAGGTGTTCCAAGCGGCGTGAGTTGTGAAACAATTCCACATTTCCTTTAGTGCGTACCAAACTCGTGACTCAAATATTCTCCCCCATGATCTGATCGTAAGAACTTTATTTTTCTGTCACGTTGATTCTCCACCTCACTCTGAAATTCCTTGAACTTTTCAAAGGTCTCAAACTTGTGTTTCATTAAGTAGACATACCCATATCTACTTAAGTCGTCAGTGTGGGTGAGAACATAACGATAGCCACTGCGAGCCTCAACGCTCATTGGACCGCACACATCAGTATGTATGATTTCCAACAAGTTGGTTGCTCGCTCCATTGGTCTAGAGAACGGGTTCTTGGTCATTTTGCCCATGAGGCATGGTTCACACGTGTCAAATGATTCATAATCAAGAGACTCCAAAAGTCCATCTGCATGGAGCTTCTTCATGCGTTTGACACCAATGTGACCAAGGCGGCAGTGCCACAAGTATGTGGGACTATCATTATTAACCTTACATCTTTTGGTATTCACACTATGAATATGTGTAACATCACGTTCGAGATTCAATAAGAATAAACCATTGACCAGCGGGGCATGACTATAAAACATATCTCTCGTATAAATAGAACAACCATTATTCTCAGATTTAAATGAGTAGCCATCTCGCATTAAACGAGATCCAAATACAATGTTCATGCTCAAAGCTGGCACTAAATAAAAATTATTGAGGTTTAAAACTAATCCCGTAGGTAAATGTAGAGGCAGCATGCTGATGGCGATCACATCGACCTTGGAACCATTCCCGACGCGCATCGTCACCTCGTCCTTCGCCAGTCTCCGCTTATTCCGTAGCTCCTGTTTTGAGTTACAAATATGAGCAACCGCACCGGTATCAAATACCCAGGAGCTACTACGAGTACTGGTAAGGTACACATCAATAACATGTATATCACATATACCTTTGGTGTTGCCGACCTTCTTGTCTGCTAAGTACTTGGGGCAGTTCCTCTTCCAGTGACCGTTTCCCGTGCAATAAAAGCACTCAGTCTCAGGTTTGGGTCCATGCTTTGGCTTCTTCCCGGCAACTGGCTTACCGGTCGCGGCAACTCCCTTGCCGTCCTTCTTGAAGTTCTTCTTACCCTTGCCTTTCTTGAAACTAGTGGTTTTATTGACCATCAACACTTGATGTTCCTTTTTGATCTCCACCTCCGCTGATTTCAGCATTGAATATACCTCAGGAATGGTTTTCTCCATCCCCTGCATATTGAAATTCATCACAAAGCTCTTGTATCTAGGTGGAAGCGACTGAAGGATTCTGTCAATTACTGCGTCATCCGGGAGATTAACTCCCAGCTGAGACAAGCGGTTGTGCAACCCAGACATTTTGAGTATGTGCTCGCTGACAGAACTATTCTCCTCCATCTTACAACTATAGAACTTGTCAGAGACTTCATATCTCTCGACTTGGGCATGAGCTTGGAAAACCATTTTCAGCTCTTGGAACATCTCACATGCTCCGTGCTGCTCAAAACGCGTTTGGAGCCCCGATTCTAAGCTATAAAGCATGCCACACTGAACCAGGGAGTAATTATCACTATGCGACTGCCAGGCGTTCATAACGTCTTGAGTTGCTGGGAAAACAGGTGCTTCACCTAGCGGTGCATCAAGGACATATGCTTTCTTGGCAGCTATGAGGATGATCCTCAAGTTACGGACCCAGTCCGTATAGTTGCTACCATAGTCTTTCAGCTTGGTTTTCTCTAGGAACGCGTTGAAGTTGAGGGCAACATTAGCGTGGCCCATTTGATCTACAAGACATATTGCAAAGATTTTTAGACTAAGTTCATGACAATTAAGTTCATCTAATCAAATTATTTAATGAACTACCACTCAGATAGACATCCCTCTAGTCATCTAAGTGATACATGATCCGAGTCAACTAGGCCATGTCCGATCATCACGTAAGACGGACTAGTCATCATCGATGAACATCTTCATGTTGATCATATCTACTATACGACTCATGTTCGACCTTTCGGTCTCTTGTGTTCCGAGGCCATGTCTGTACATGGTAGGCTCGTCAAGTCAACCTAAGTGTTTTGCATGTGTAAATCTGGCTTACACCCGTTGTATTCGAACCTTAGAATCTATCACACACGATCATCACGTGGTGCTTCGAAACAACGAACTTTTGCAATGGTGCACAGTTAGGGGGAACACTTTCTTGATATTTTTATGAGGGATCATCTTATTTATGCTACCGTCGTTCTAAGCAAATAAGATGTAAAAACATGATAAACATCACATGCAATCAAATAGTGACATGATATGGCCAATATCATTTTGCTCCTTTTGATCTCCATCTTCGGGGCGCCATGATCATCATCGTCACTGGCATGACACCATGATCTCCATCATCATAATCTCCATCATCGTGTCTTCATGAAGTTGTCTTGCCAACTGTTACTTCTACTACTATGGCTAACGATTAGCAATAAAGTAAAGTAATTACATGGCATTTTCATTGACATGCAGGTCATACAATAAATTAAGACAACTCCTATGGCTCCTGTCGGTTGTCATACTCATCGACATGCAAGTCCTGATTCCTATTACAAGAACATGATCAATCTCATACATCACATATATCATTCATCACATCCTTTTGGCCATCTCACATCACACGACATATGCTGCAAGAACAAGTTAGATGTCCTCTAATTGTTGTTGCATGGTTTTACGTGGCTGCTATAGGTTTCTAGCAAGAACGTTCTTACCTACGCCAAAACCACAACATGATATGCCAATTGCTATTTACCCTTCATAAGGACCCTTTTCATCGAATCCGGTCCGACTAAAGTGGGAGAGACAGACACCCGCTAGCCACCTTATGCAACTAGTGCATGTCAGTCGGTGGAACCTGTCTCACGTAAGCATACGTGTAAGATCGGTCCAGGCCGCTTCATCCCACGATGCCGCCAAATCAAGATAATACTAGTAACGGCAAGTAAATTGACAAAATTGACGCCCACAACAACTTGTGTTCTACTCGTGCATAAAACCTACGCATAGACCTAGCTCATGATGCCACTATTGGGGATCATTGCAGAAATTAAATTTTTTCTATGCATCACCAAGATCAATCTATGGAGAGACTAGCAAGGAGAGAGAGGGGAGTGCATCTTCATACCCTTGAAGATCGTGACGCGGAAGCGTTACAGGAACACGGATGAAGGAGTCGTACTCGGAGTGATACAGATCACGATTGATTCTGATCTAAGCATTGAACAACGGCGCCTCCGCGTTCAACACACGTGCAACACGGGGACATCTCCTCCTTCTTGATCCAACAAGGGGGAAGGATAAGTTGGGGAAGAACTCCGACAGCACGACGGCGTGGGGTGGAGCTTGTAGTTCTCCGGCAGGGCTTCGCCAAGCTCAACGGAGGAGAAGGGGGGGTTGCACGTTGGATGAGGTCCTGCTGCCCTCCCTCCTCCCCTCTATTTATAGGGCGAAGGGGGAAGGGGGCCAGCCCCTCTAGATGAGATCTAGAGGGGGGCGGCGGCCAAGGGAGGGGGCTTGCCCCCCAAGCTAAGGGGGGCGCCCCCTTTAGGGTTTCCCCCAAACCCTAGGCGCATGGGTCGTAGGGGGGGATGGCGCCCAGCCCACTTAGCTGGTGGTTCCCTTCCACATACAGACCATATGGCCCTTTGGGGCAGGTGGACCCTCCCGGTGGACCCCCGGAACCCCTTCGGTGGTCCCGTACAATACCGGCAAACCCCTGAATACTTCCGGTGACCGTATGATGACTTCCCATATATATATTTTCACCTCCGGACCATTCCGAAACTCCTTGTGACGTCCGAGATCTCATCCGGGACTCTGAACAACATTCGATAACCACATGCTATTTCCCATAACAACTCTAGCGTCCCCAAACCTTAAGTGTGTAGACCCTACGGGTTCGGGAATCATGCAGACATGACCGAGACACCTCTCCGGCCAATAACCAACAGCGGGATCTGGATGCCCATGTTGGCTCCCACATGTTACACGATGATCTCATCAGATGAACGACGACGTCGAGGATTCAAGCAATCCCGTATATAGTTCCCTTTGTCAATCGGTACGTTACTTGCCCGAGATTCGATCGTCGGTATCCCAATACCTCGTTCAATCTTGTTACCAGCAAGTCACTTCACTCGTTCTATAATGCATGATCCCATGACTAACTACTTAGTCACATTGAGCTCATTATGATGATGCATTACCGAGTGGGCCCAGAGATACCTCTCTGTCATACGGAGTGACAAATCCCAGTCTCGATTCATGCCAACCCAACAGACACTTTCAAAGATACCTGTAATGCACCTTTACAGCCACCTAGTTACGTTGTGACGTTTGGTACACCCAAAGCATTTCTACGGTATCCAGGAGTTACACAATCTCATGGTCTAAGGAAATGATACTTGACATTAGAAAAGCTTTAGCAAACGAACTACACGATCTTGTGCTATGCTTAGGATTGGGTCTTGTCCATCACATCATTCTCCTAATGATGTGATCCCGTTATCAATGACATCCAATGTCCATAGTCAGGAAACCATGACCATCTGTTGATCAACGAGCTAGTCAACTAGAGGCTCACTAGGAACATGTTGTGGTCTATGTATTCACACATGTATTACAGTTTCCGGTTAATACAATTATAGCATGAACAATAGACAATTATCATGAATAAGGAAATATAATAATAACCATTTTATTATTGCCTCTAGGGCATATTTCCAACAGGGACACCCAGTGATCCCCTCAACCCGGAGGCTGGGGGTGCTGCTGGTCCCACGTCGGGCCCTGGTAGCGGGGGCACTGCCCCACAGGGCTCTCCCCGTCACCCTCGCAGCGGTTCCCCTCGATTTGAGGCCTCCGGTGATGACTTGTCTGACCATGAGGATGACCCTCCTCCAGCTGGCTCCTCTCACCCCTCGTCTGCCCACGGTTCGGGGCTCGACGGCCTCGACCCCGACCCCGAGGAGGAGTCCGAGGACATCGCGGCTATTGCAGCCATGCTCGATGAGGCGGCCAACCTCCCCCCTGGTACCACTCTCCCCCTCCCTTCCTCCCTCCAATGTCCTTGTCTGATGAGGAGGGAAGTGGGGTCAGCCGAGGTAGCATGGAGGTGCGCCCTCCATCCTCCCCTCGGCCCGTCTCTCCGGTGCTCACACGGGAGGTCTGATACGTCTCCAACGTATCTATAATTTATGAAGCATTCATGCTATTTTATTATCTGTTTTGAATGATTACGGGCTTTATTATACACTTTTATATTACTTTTGGGACAAACCTATTAACCGGAGGCCCAGCCCATATTGCTGTTTTATTGCCTGTTTCAGTATTTCGAAGAAAAGGAATATCAAACAGAGTCCAAACGGAATGAAACCTTCGGGAGCGTGATTTTTAGGAAGAACATGATCTGGAGAATTGGAGTTCACGTCAGAAGATCTTCGAGGAGGCCACGAGATAGGGGGGTGCGCCCACCCCCCTGGGCGTGCCCTACCCTCTCGTGGGCCCCTCGAGGCTCCCCCGACCGACTTCTTTTGCCTATATAAGTCCATGTACCCTAAAAACTCAACAATCAAGATAGATCGGGAGTTCCGCCGCCGCAAGCCTCTGTAGCCACCAAAAACCTCTCAGGAGCCCGTTCCGGCACCCTGCCAGAGATGGGACCCATCACCGGTGGCCATCTTCATCATCCCGGCGCTATCCATGACGAGAAGGGAGTAGTTCACCCTCAGGGCTGAGGGTATGTACCAGTAGCTATGTGTTTGATCTCTCTCTCTCTCTCTCTCTCGTGTTCTCTCTCTCGTGTTCCCTCTAATGCACGATCTTGACGTATCGTGAGCTTTGCTATTATAGTTGGATCTTATGATGTTTCTCCCCCTCTACTTTCTTGTAATGGATTGAGTTTTGCCTTTGAAGTTATCTTATCGGATTGAGTCTTTAATGATTTGAGAACACTTGATGTATGTCTTGCCGTGCTTATCTGTGGTGACAATGGGATATCATGTGCCACTTGTGTATGTTTTGGTGACCAACTTGTGGGTTCCGCCCATGAACCTATGCATAGGGGTTGGCAAACGTTTTCGTCTTGACTCTCCGGTAGAAACTTTGGGGCACTCTTTGAAGTACTTTGTGTTGGTTGAATAGATGAATCTGAGATTGTGTGATGCATATCGTATAATCATGCCCACAGATACTTGAGGTGACAATGGAGTATCTAGGTGACATTATGGTTTTGGTTGATTTGTGTCTTAAGGTGTTATTCTAGTATGAACTCTATGATAGATTGAGCGTAAAGAATAGCTTCATGTTATTTTACTATGAACTCTTGGATAGATAGAACAGAAAGGATAACTTTGAGGTGGTTCCCTACCCTACCATAATGTCTTCATTTGTTCTCCGCTATTAGTGGCTTTGGAGTGACTCTTTGTTGCATGTTGAGGGATTGTTATATGATCTATCTATGTTAGTATTGATGAGAGAACCCGCACTAGTGAAAGTATGAACCTTAGGCCTTGTTTCCTACCATTGCAATACCGTTTATGCTCACTTTTACCACTTGTTACCTTGCTGTTTCTATAATTTCAGATTACAAAAACCTTTATCTACCATCCATTATTGCACTTGTATCACCATCTCTTCGCCGAACTAGTGCACCTATACAATTTACCATTGTATTGGGTGTGTTGGGGACACAAGAGACTCTTTGTTATTTGGTTGCAGGGTTGCTTGAGAGAGACCATTGATGACCCACAAGTGCAGGGGATCAATCGTAGTCCTTTCGATAAGTAAGAGTGTCGAACCCAACGAGGAGCAGAAGGAAATGATAAGCAGTTTTCAGTAAGGTTTTCTCTGCAACCACTGAAATTGTAGGTGATAGATAGTTTTGTGATAAGATAAATAGTAACAAGTAATAAGTAAATAAAATAAGTAAAGTGCAGCAAGGTGGCCCAATCCTTTATGTATCAAATTATAAGCCTGGACAATTTCTAATAATGAGAAAGGAGCTCCCGAGGACACATTGGGAATTATCGGCAAGCTAGTTTTCATCACGTTCATATGATTCGCGTTCGGTACTTTGATAATTTGATATGTGGGTGGACCGGTACTTGGGTACTGCCCTTACTTGAACAAGCATCCTACTTATGATTAACCCATATTGCAAGCATCCGCAACTACAACAAAAGTATTAAGGTAAACCTAACCATAGCATGAAACATGTGGATCCAAATCAGCCCCTAACGAAGCAACACATAAACTACGGTTTAAGCTTCTATCACTCTAGCAACCCATCATGTACTTATTACTTCCCTATGCCCTCCTCTAGGCCCAATAATGGTGAAGTGTCATGTAGTCTACGTTCACATGACACCACTAGAGGAGAAGACAACATACATCTCATCAAAATATCGAACGAATACCAAATTCACATGACTACTAATAGCAAGACTTCACCCATGTCCTCAGGAACAAACGTAACTACTCACAAAGCATATTCATGTTCATAATCAGAGGTGTAATAATATGCATAAAGGATCTGAACATATGATCTTCCACCAAGTAAACCAATAAGTATCAACTACAAGGAGTAATCAACACTACTAGCAACCCACAGGTACCAATTTGTGGTTTTGATACAAGATTGGATACAGGAGATGAACTAGGGTTTTGAGAGGAGATGGTGCTGGTGAAGATGTTGATGGAGATTGACCCCCTCCTGATGAGAGGATCATTGGTGATGACGTTGGTGATAATTTCCCCCTCCCGGAGGGAAGTGTCCCCGGCAGAACAGCTCTGCCAGAGCCCTAGATTGGTTCCGCCAAGGTTCCGCCTCGTGGCGGCGGAGTTTCATCCCATAAGCTTGCCCATGATTTTTTCCAGGGTAAAAGTGATGATATAGCAGAAGATGGACGCCGGAGGCCCACCAGGGGGCCCAGGAGATAGGGGGCGCGCCCTATAAGGGGGGGGGGCGCCCCCTGTCTCCTGGACAGGGTGTGGGCCCCGTGGCCTATTTCTTTCGCTCAGAAATTCTTATAAATCCCAAAAAGTTGTTTCGTGGAGTTTCAAGACTTTTGGAGTTGTGCAGAATAGGTTTCCAACATTTGCTCCTTTTCCAGCCAGAATTCCAGCTGCCGACATCCCCCCTCTTCATGGTAAACCTTGTAAAATAAGAGAGAATAGCCATAAGTAATGGGATATAATGTGTAATAACAGCCCATAATGCTCTAAATATTGATATAAAAGCATCATGCAAAATGGACGTATCAACCATCTTCATCCTACGCCTCCTACGGATTGATAAACCTTAGGTCATCCACTTGAGTGAAATTTGCTATTGTCCTACAAACCTGTGCACTTGCACGCCCACCAACGTCTACAAGAAGAAGGTTGTATAGTAGACATCAAGATCTTTTCTGGCGTCGTTGCCGGGGAGGTGAGTGCTTGAAGGTATATCTTTAGATCTTGCAATCGAATATTTTTGTTTCTTGTTTTATCACTAGTTTAATTTATAAAAGAAAACTACAAAAAATGGAGTTAAGTTTGTCTTGTACGCTTCATCTTTTTAATATCTTTCGTGAGTATGATGAAAAGGAAAATTGTGCTCAAGTGCTAGAAGAATAAATCTATAAAATGTTTGGCACTAAATCTTTGAATGATGAGCATGATTGCAATGTTGTTAGTATGAATTCTTTGAATACCAATGATGCTAATGATATGCAAAGCCACAAACTTGGGGATGCTATGTTTGATGAATATGATGTTTTTGTCCCCCAAGTTTTGATGAGAATAATTATTATGATGAAAGCATGCCTCCTATTTATGATGATTATATTGATGAAAGTGGGTTTGGAAGAGTGTCAACTTTAGGTAGTATTGATCCCACTATTTTGGAGGATATTGAATCTTATTGTGATGAATATGAAAGTGGATTTGGAAGAGTGTCAACTTTATTTAGTGATGATTCCACTATTTCGAAAGAGGTTCCAATTGATTATGAGAACAAAGTTGCTATCTATGATGATTATTGTGATGACTTGTATGCTATTAGGAATAATGATAACCAGGAAACTTGTCATCATGATTTTAGTTTTCAATTGGATTATGCCTCACATGATAATTATTTTGTTGAGTTTGCCCCCACTACTATTCATGAGAAAAAATTTCTTATGAGGAGAGTAGTAAATTTTCTATGCTTGTAGATCATGAAAAGAATGCTTTAGGTGTTGATTATATTGTTGAATTCATTCATGATGCTACTGAAAATTATTATGAGGGAGGAACATATGCTTGTAGGAATTGCAATAATATCAAGTTTCCTCTCTATGTGCTTAAAGTTTTGAAGCTATGCTTATTTTGCCTTCCTATGCTAGTTGATTATTGTTCCCATAAGTTGTTTGCTCACAAAATCCCTACGCATAGGAAGTGGGTTAGACTTAAATGTTCTAGTCATATTCTTCATGATGCTCTCTTTATGTTTCAATTCTTATCTTTATGTGAGCATCATTGTCGTCATCATGCCTAGCTAGAAAGGCATTAAAGAAAATCGCTTGTTGGGAGACAACCCAATATTTACCCTTACTGTTTTTGTGTGTTCACATGATTATGCTACTGTAGTAATCATGTTTTATAGCTTTTATTTCAATAAAGTGCCAAGTAGGACCTTTGGGAAGACTTGGGTGAAGTCTTTATGATCTTGCTGTGAAAAACAGAAACTTTAGCACTCACGAGATTTGCTACCATTTTTTACTGAAGAGTGATTTTAGGTTGATTCTTTTTGCATATGATTAATAGATAAATTCCTCAGGTCCACCAATTTATTTAAGAATTGTTTGATTTCCATAAGTATACGTTTGATACAGATTACTACAGACTGTTCTGTTTTTGACAGATTCTGTTTTCATTGGGTTGTTTACTTATTTTGATGAATCTATGGCTAGTATGTAAGGGTATGAACCATAAAGAAGTTGAAATACAGTAGGGTTAACAAAAATATAAATAAAGAATGAGTTCATTACAGTAACTTAAAGTGGTGATTTATTTTCTTACACTAACGGAGCTTACGAGTTTTGTTTTGAGTTTTGTGTGGTTGAAGTTTTCATGTTTTGGGTAAAAGATTCGATGGAGTATTGAATAAGGAGTGGAAAGAGCCTAATATTGGGGATGCCCAAGGCACCCCAAGGTAAATTCAAGGACAACCAAGAGCCTAATCTTGGGGATGCCCCGGAAGGCATCCTCTCTTTCGTTCTCGTTCATCGGTAATTTTACTTGGAGCTATATTTTTATTCATCACATGATATGTGTTTTGCTAGGAGCGTCAATTTATTTTGTTATTATTTGCTTTCTGTTATTTAGGATAATGTTTTGCATCTATATTTTCAATAAAAATGTCAAGGATAGCCTTTACCATGCTTATTTTGCTAGTATACATGTTGTTGTTTCAAAACAGAAAGTTTACCGCTGTTGCAAAAATTCCCTAGAAAAGTCAGGGAGTGATATAATGTTGAATATTTTTTGCATGATGAGCTCTGATAAACCTTCTACAGCGTAGTATTTTTCTTGTTATTTTTGGAGTTAGGGAAGTATGATGAATCTTGCATTCTTTACAGACTACTGTTTTGGCAGATTGCTGTTATGTTTGCATAGTTTGCATATGTTTGCTTGTTTAATGATTCTATTTCAGGATAGGAGTATTAAATATGCAGAGACATTTAATATTAAATGTTGAATAATAATCTTAGTGATTTTTTAAGTAGAAGATGATAAGGTTTTGCATTCGTTTATACAAACCTATCTCACGAGTTCTTGTTGAGTTTGGTGTGGATGAAGCTTTTGATAAAAAGAGAAACCATGATATGAGAGGAATTAAGGAGAAACAAAAGCTCAAGCTTGGGATGCCCAAGGCACCCCAAGATAATATTTCAAGAAGTCTCAATCATCTAAGCTTGGGGATGCCCCGGTAGGCATCCCACCTTTCTTCTTCAACAATCATCGGTTAGTATCGGTTGAACCTAAGTTTTTGCTTCTTCACATGAGTTGTGCTATCCTTGCAATGTCATTTTATTTTGTTTTGCTTGCTGTTTGAATACAATACCAAGATCTGAAATTCTTAAATGAGAGAGAGTCTTCACATAGCTACATAATTATTTAGCTACTCATTGATCTTCACTTATATCTTTTTGGAGTAGTTTGTCATTTACTCGTGTGCTTCACTTATATCTTATGAGTAAATGGTTGAATGAGTTGAATGTGATAAATCTGAAATTATATGTTTCATTTGCTTATCCCATGGGGAGTAATTACTTCACATCACTAGTAGAAAAAGGGTCAAATGTGAGACACATTAGTCCCGGTTTGTAACAGAACCGGCACTAATGTGTCCATTAGTGCCACCAACGGCTAGGCGGGAGGAGCTCTTTAGTACCGGTTCGTGGCAAACCTTTAGCACCGGTTCGTGCCACGAACCGATACTAAATAAAGTGGTGGCAAGATGTTGTCAGAGTGGGGCCCTTCAGCACCTTTAGTACCAGTTCGTGGCACGAACCGGTACTAAAGGTCGTCCTATATAAACCCTTCGTCCACTCGCACTCTGTTCTTCCCCCTTTCTCCTCTCCCTCTCCTCTGTTCTTCCCTTCTTCCTCTCGAGTTCATCACAAAATTTGCCCCAAATTTGTCAAGATTTGCAGGCCCCATCCATTCAAATGATTACCAAGGTTAGCAACTTTGTCCTTTCATCTCTCATTGCTTGATTAGCTCTTGCATTGGTTTATATAGTGATTAATTGTGGGTTTTAGTAATTTGGGAGGAATTATATGTGGTAGTATTTGATTTATATGCAATTTGAGGTCAAAATAACACTTAGTTTGCATATGTAGGTGTGGTTTACTTAGTGCCTTCTAAATCTCCGTCGTAACCACCGTCGATCACCCGCACCGTCCCGTCGCCGGCACCACCTTGTGGTGAGCCTCTTGTTCATGAAATTTTATATAAAAATTGATGTTTGTGTGATTTGGATATATAGTTACTCGTATAATAATTATCTTACCCGTACGTTGTTTGTTATACATAGTGCCATGGTTTTGATATCCGTCCCCGTCGGCCCTCGTCCTTGTTATGATTCGGATGTGGTATATTCTCTTTTAAAACTATTTGTTGCATTTCGTGTTTATGACAAATTATGCCCATCAAGTTGACATAGATATTTTTATCTAGGAGGTATGTGAACCGGAAATTCCAACCGACCCTATTGTCGAGAGGTTAAATTTAGTTGAAAGAGAAAACGAGTACTTGAAAGAAAAATTGAAAAGAATTGAGGGGGAGAAGATGGAATTGGAGTTGCATGTTGCCGATGTCGTCGATGATCACAAGATCAAGATGGAGAAAATGCGCTTGAAGATTAGAAAGATTAGAAAATATGCCATCGATAGTGAGGCTTGGTATCATTATGCTGTTGGATCAATTGTTACCTTAGTTGCGATCTTGATCGCATTTGTTGTTGCATTTAAATGCTTTAGCTAGAGAGTTATTTGTTTGTTGCATTTAAGTGTTGTATGAACTTTATGTATGAACTTGTATTAATTTGGTCTATTCGGTGTTGTGTAATGAAGATGAGCCGGCAATGGATGTACGATGACCGATGCTCTCCCCAGTTCGTTGAGGGCGTGCATACTTTTCTGCTTGCGGCTGAGGCAAACAAGCGGGCGGATGGTTTTATGCCTTGTCCATGTGCTGGCTGTAAGAATGGTCGCAATTACTCTACGTCAAGAACCATTCACGTCCACCTGTTTGAGTCCGGTTTCATGCCCCACTATAATGTTTGGACCAAGCACGGAGAAAGAGGGGTTATGATGGAAGACAATGAAGAAGAAGAGGACGACGACAGCTATCCTGGCCATGGGTTCCCTGAATACGATGATACAACAATGGGGGAAGAAGCTGAGCCGGTAATGCGGGAAGAAGCTGAGCCGGCAATGCGGGAAGAAGCTGAAGAAGAGGCATCAGATGAGCCCGTTGATGATCTAGGTCGGGCCATTGCCGATGCAAAGAGAAACTGCGCAAGTGATTTGGAGAAGAAGAAGTTGCAGCGCATGTTAGAGGATCACAAAAAATTGTTGTACCCGAATTGCGTAGGTGACAAGAAAAAGCTGGGCACCACACTGGAATTGCTGCAATGGAAGGCAGAGAATGGTGTATCTGACAAGGGATTTGGAAAGTTGCTGGTAATGATAAAGGATATGCTTCCAAAGGACAACGAATTGCCCGAGAGTACGTACGAAGCAAAGAAGGCTGTCTGCCCTCTAGGGTTAGAGGTGCAGAAGATACATGCATGCCCTAATGATTGCATCCTCTACCGCGGTGAGTACGAGGATTTGAACGCTTGCCCGGTATGTGGTGCATTGCGCTATAAGATCAGCCGCGATGACCCTGGTGATGTCGAGGGCGAGCGCCCCAGGAAGAAGATTCCTGCCAAGGTGATGTGGTATTCTCCTATAATACCACGGTTGAAACGTTTGTTCCAAAACAAAGAGCATGCCAAGGCGATGCGATGGCACAGAGAAGACCGTAAGAAAGACGGAAAGTTGAGAGTACCCGCTGACGGGTCGCAGTGGAGAAAAATCGAAAGAAAGTACGGGAAGGAGTTTGCAGATGACGCAAGGAGCGTATGGTTTGGTCTAAGCGCAGATGGCATTAATCCTTTTGGGGAGCAGAGCAGCAACCATAGCACCTGGCCTGTGACTCTATGTTTGTATAACCTTCCTCCTTGGTTGTGCATGAAGCGGAAGTTCATTATGATGCCAGTGCTCATCCAAGGCCCTAAGCAACCCGGCAACGACATTGATGTGTACCTAAGGCCATTAGTTGAAGAACTCTTACAACTGTGGAATGGAACAGGTGTACGTGCGTGGGATGAGCACATGGGGGAAGAATTTGACCTAAAGGCGTTGCTGTTCGTGACCATCAATGATTGGCCTGCTCTCAGTAACCTTTCAGGACAGACAAACAAGGGATACCGCGGATGCACGCACTGTTTGGATGATACCGACAGTATATATTTGAATAGTTGTAAGAAGAATGTGTACCTGGGACATCGTCGATTTCTTCCGAGCAGGCATCCCGTAAGAAAGAAAGGCAAGCATTTCAAAGGTGAGGCGGATCACCGGACGAAGCCTCGCCACCGTACTGGTGCTGATGTACATGATATGGTCAAGGATTTGAAGGTGATATTTGGAAAGGGTCCTGGCGGACAACCTGTTCCGAAGGACGCTGACGGACGCGCACCCATGTGGAAGAAGAAATCTATATTTTGGGACCTGCCATATTGGAAAGACCTAGAGGTCCGCTCCGCAATCGACGTGATGCACGTGACGAAGAATCTTTGCGTGACCCTGCTTGGCTTCTTGGGCGTGTATGGGAAGACAAAAGATACACCTGAGGCACGGGAGGACCAGCAACGTATGCACGGAGAAGACGGCATACATCAGGGTCATGCAAGCTACGCTCTTACCAAAGAAGAGAAGGAAATCTTCTTTGAATGCCTGCTCAGTATTAAGGTACCGTCTGGCTTCTCGTCGAATATAAAGGGAATAATAAACATGGCAGAGAAAAAGTTCCAGAACCTAAAGTCTCATGACTGCCACGTGATTATGACGCAACTGCTTCCGGTTGCATTGAGGGGGCTTCTACCGGAAAACGTTCGATTAGCCATTGTGAAGCTATGTGCATTTCTCAATGCAATCTCTCAGAAGGTAATCGATCCAGAAATCATACCAAGGTTACAGAATGATTTGGTGCAATGTCTTGTCAGTTTCGAGTTGGTGTTCCCACCATCCTTCTTCAACATCATGACGCACGTCCTAGTTCACCTATGCGAAGAGATTAACGTTTTGGGTCCTGTATTTCTACACAATATGTTCCCCTTTGAGAGGTTCATGGGAGTCTTAAAGAAATATGTTCATAACCGTGCTAGGCCAGAAGGAAGCATCTCCAAGGGCCATCAAAATGAGGAGGTCATTGAGTTTTGTATTGACTTTATTCCTGACCTTAAGCCGATTGGTGTTCCTGAATCGCGGCATAAGGGCAGACTGGATGGAAAAGGCACGCTAGGAGGGGAACAAATAATATGTATGGACGGACATTCTCTCACTGAAGCACACTACACAGTTCTACAGAATTCCGCCTTGGTGGCTCCGTATATGGATGAACACAAGAATTTGCTACGCTCCAAACACCCGGAGCGGTCTGATGACTGGATTACACGTGAACAAACCAGGAGTTTCGCCAGCTGGTTGCAGACACGTACCATGCATGACACCTCTATTGAAGATGACCTGTACTTGCTGTCCCAGTTACCATCTTCGAATATAATGACTTTCAAAGGGTACGAGATAAATGGTAATACATTTTACACGATCGCCCAAGATAAGAAGAGCACCAACCAAAACAGTGGTGTCCGCTTTGATGCAGAAACCAAGACGGGAAAGGAAACATATTATGGTTATATACAGGACATATGGGAACTTGACTATCGACGTGGTTTAAAGGTCCCTTTGTTTCGGTGCAAATGGGTCAATATGACACGAGGCGGGGTAACGGAAGACCCGCAGTACGGAATGACAACAGTGGATCTCAACAATCTTGCGTATGCAGACGAACCATTCGTCCTAGCCAATGATGTGGCACAGGTTTTCTATGTGAAGGACATGTCTACCAAGCCAAGAAAAAGAAAAGATAAGGAAGCGAATGCATCGTACGATGAGCCAAAGCGGCACATAGTTCTTTCTGGGAAGAGAAACATCGTGGGAGTGGATGACAAGACAGACAAGTCAGAAGATTATGAAAAGTTTGATGAAATTGCTCCATTCACAGTGAATATTGACCCGAGCATCCCGTTAAATGATGAAGATTTTCCATGGTTACGGCGCAAAGGGACACACGCGAAGAAAAAGTTTCACACCCAAAGATCTGGGATGTGATCGGCTTCACTATCATCACTTTCTTCTGTGTTTCACACCCAGAGGGGAATCTCTGTAATAGTTAGGGTAGTTATGTGTTTTGGCATTTGAAACGCGAAGAAATTTTATGTGCAAACAAATTCTTTCATGCCTTTACTGATTTTTAAAGTTAAGTTATTCACAAACTAGTGATTCACACTAATTTCAAATAATTCAAAATTTAAACTATTCAAATTTGAAAACTACGGGCACTAACAGAAAGTTTGTAATTTTTTGTACCTAAAGCAAAAATATTCACAAAGAAACTCTAAATACACAAAAAAAACAACACAAAAATAAATAAAGCAAAAAAAAGCCCGCCTACTAGGCCAGAGCGGCCTGCATACGACTAGAAACCCAACCTGTCGTTGGGCCAGGATGCAGGCCCGCAAAGGCCAAGTGGGCCCACAGGGCAGCAAAGAACACGTAGGCCCAGTAAGCCTGCTTTGGAGAGGAGCTCGAGAGAGCGACCGCACGGGGGTTTATAAACCAGTGCGGTCGCCCCTCGGCTAGCGAGGTGGGACTAAACTTGCCGCACCGCACCTGCGCCAGCGCACCCCCTTTAGTACCGGGTCGTGGCACAAACCGGTACTAAAGGGGGGGGCCTTTAGTACCGGTTTGTGCCACCACCCGGTACTAAAGGGGGTCGCTTCCCGCCGCTTGGGCTGGCCAAAACTGGCCTTTAGTACCGGTTGGTGGCTCCAACCGGTACTAAAGGTGCCTTCTATATATACAACACTTCGAAAAATTTCATTCTCCCTCTGTTTCTTCCTCTGTTTCCCCATTGAAGCACCGCCCGCCCCGATCGATCGACGCCGTCACCGACCCCGTCGCCGTCGCCGCCCCCGTCCCCGTCGCCGCCCCGTCGCCATCGCCCCCGTCCCGTCGCCGCCCCCGTCCCCGTCGCCGCCCTCGTCTCCGTCGCCGCCCCGGGCCCGTCCCCGTCGCGCCGTCCCTGCGTCGCCGCCCCCGCGTCACGCCCCGGCCCGTCGCTGCCCCCGGCCGTCGCCTCGCCGTCGCCGTCGCCCCGCTGTGAGCTCTCCCCCTCTAACCCCTCTCCCTCGCCCCCGGCGGCCACCATGGGCGCCGCCCCTCCCCGAGCCCATACACACACACAAGCATGATGAACACACACACACACACGTATATATGTATGAATGCATGTATATATTAGTATATACGTATTTTGTATGTTTAATTAGTTTAGATTTTTTAGATTATTGTTTTTTCACTAGTATATATGTATGAATGCATGTTAGATGGATATAATTAGTGTTTAATTAGTATGGAATTTTTTATATAATGTTGTTTTTCTGTTTTTAATGGATGTATAGAAGTTGTTTTTTCTGTTTTTAGTGTTAGATGCTTAATTAGTATGAAATAGCATATAGAATTTTGACATATGCAATGATAACATAATTAGTGTTATATAGAAATGTTACTTATCAAAATCCAATCATTAAAAAAATGTTACTTTTTGCGGGCATATAGCTAGTATTTGTTCTCGACGATGCCCGGCCCGCATCCTCGCCGTCGACCCTTCCGCGACGACGTCCGGCTGACCCATGTCCGGGACTGGGCTCCGCCGGGCTGGCACTGGGAGGTGCTGCCTGGAGGGGCGCGCCGCTTGATGAGGAACCCGGCCCCGGGTCCCGTCGTCGACCCTGATCTCGTTTGGTGGCGTTCGCGTGGGCCAGTTTCGGCGCGGAGGGAGCCGGCCCAGCCGGAGGTGGTACGTCGCCGTGTCAGGGAGGAGGACGAGCACGTCCATCGCTACATGGTTGCGTTAGAGGGCGGCAGGTTCTCCAATACCTGGCAGTTTCTTCAGGGATCTCACTTCAGCTATGATCCTGTGAGGGTTCCTTCTCTTTGGGTGTCCACCGCCCGCGCCGCAGGAACCGCGAGTGTCCTAGATTCTTCTGTAGTATTCGATCTTTATTAGCTACCTAGCCAGTGATGTATTCGATATTATATCTATTATTCGAGACGATGTATTCGAGATTATATCTATTATTCGAGACGATGTATTCGAGATTATATCTATTATTCGAGACGATGTTTTCGAGATTATATCTATTATTCGAGACGATGTATTCGAGATTATATCTATTATTCGAGACGATGTAATTTGAATACTAAATTGTTTTATATTTCTTTTGGATTAGTTAAATAAAAGCTATGGCGGACAATACCGGCAGAGAGGGAGAACAGGCCATGTTCGATATGATACGCCATCCTCACGGGCCAGATGATGATCAGAATGAAGAAGATTATGACGGCTCCGAATTTCTAAACAACACCGGAGAGGGTGATATGATATTCGATCGCGACGACCGAATTGATGAAGTCATGAACTATGATTATGATGATGACGAAGAAAATGTTGATCTTGAAACAACAAAGACCGGCGAGGTATATATATTTATATAAGCAGGCATCTGGTGATCATCACATGTTTTAAATGACTTGAAGATATATTAACGAATCGATCTTTGTTCTTTCAGCCATCCGGATCGAGCAAATCTTCAGGCAAAAGGACGAAACGAGGCCCGAACAAAAAGTTGAAGGAGGGCGTAAAGTACAATATCGAGGCAATCAGACCTAATGGCGAACCATTAGCGCCTAAGAAGATTGCGGACAAGTTCGTTCGTCAGTGCGGAGTTCTTGTGAAGGACCAACTCCCGATCTCCCTTCAAGAATGGAGAGAGCCAGCAAAAGACAAAAGACAAAAAGACAAAGAGGACGCTGCTCCACGTCCAGATGTTACTTTTGTCGACAAAAAACAAAAAGATCTGCTTTGGGATACTCTCATGGAACATTTCACCCTACCAGATCATTTCACAGAAGCAGATGTGCAGAAAGTCAAGGACGCTGCTCTTAGGAAGATGGCGGTTGCATTCAAGAACCACAAGAATCGTGAATGGGACAAGTACGTCAAGGGAGGAAGGAAGACTCCAGTATTCGAGGGAACACTAGAGAACCAACGTGCTCATTGGGACGATTTCGTGAAATTCAAGGATTCGGAATTAGCTAAGGAACGGTCGAGAATAAACAAGAAGAATGCCGAAAAAAGGATAAGTTCCATAAGCTGGGGCCAGGTGGCTATGCGGTGGCAATGCCTAAGTGGGATAAGTCTGAGAAAGAGATGGAGGATGCAGGTGTCACTCCGGTTACTAAGAGCTGGCCCCCCAGGGTCAGGACTTGGTTCTATGCGCATGGGGGGGAGTTGGACCCGAAGACAGGCAATGTTTCGACGAGGGCAAGTCTGAAGGGAGCCGACGATGCGATACTTGTTGCAATAGAAGAGGCACGATCGGGGGTGTTCCAGCCCAACAGAGAGAACGACGAGCTTACGCGTGCCCTGGGAAATCCTGAACACCCGGGAAGAACACGAGGCAAGGGCGCTATTCCGTGGTATGAGGGGTTTTCAGACTGGAACACCGACTACAGAACCCGTGCGAGAAAGAAGATTGCGGAGGAGAAGAAGAGGAAGATGGAGGAGGAGCAGAGGAAGCGGGACTATGAACACCTTCAAGGCCTAGAAGCAAGTCAAGCGGAATTGGCAGTCAAATTCCAGCGGCAGCAGGAGCAGATCGACTCACTTACCCAGCAAAGGGGGTCTCAGCAGCTGCAGCAGCTAGCGAATGATCCAGCATTGGATAGCACCGCCCCATCCATGCCGAGAAGCAGCGTGGGTTCCGCCCCGGACGACGCAATGCTGGATAGATACCCCGTGGATGACATCACGGAGAACACTAACTGCGAGCTACACGTCAAAATGAAGAACATACCCATTAAGGTGGCGGACGCCGTTGCTTTTACAAATCCCCCCGAGGCAACCTTCCATTGCAACCCGATTCCAGCGGGCTATGCTCGTGTCTTGGTTGATGAGGTGGTGGACCCATATTCGGAGCTACAGCTTGACATTCCTGGAGGTGACGGCGAGCACTTTCTCGGAGAGGCCAAACATCGTATCATCCTATGGAAAAAGGATTGCATCATCTTTCGAAGGCCACCGACACCGCGTCAGCCGACTCCTCGTCGAAGTCCGCCACCGAGTCAGCAGACTCCCGCTCCTGCAAGTCCACCAAGTCCGGCAAAGTGTCAGGCCACTCCTCCTCCAAGTCCGGCAAAGTGTCAGGCCACTCCTCCTCCTCCAAGTCCGCCACAGCGTCAGACGTCCACTCCTCCTCCAAGTCCGGCACAACCTCAGGCCACTCCTCCTCCAAGTCCGGCACAGCTTCAGGCCACTCCTCCTCGTCCAACTCAGCCCCGTCAGCCGTCTCCGCCGCCTCAGCAATCGCAGAAGAGACACCCCGCAGCTATGGTGCGTAGCGGTACGAGTCGAGGTAGTACAGGAAGTACAGGCGGAGGCAAGCGATATAAATATGGTCCAAGCCTCACGCCTCTTCCGCAGAGGCCTTATGACAAGTCCGAGGAGGAAAACGCAGCCATATCGAAGGCCGAGGTGGAAGCCCATTTTGCACCGAAACCGCCACCGCCGCCAAGGGAGAAAGTGCCTGAGGAAACGATTGACCACTTCATTCGTATGGCTCAACCACCAGCTCCCAAGCCTGTTGACACAGACTATGAGCGCCACATCAGGAAGTTAAATCGAGCACGTCTACGTAAGGAGGCGAGCTCGGGATCGAGCAAACAACAAGCAGCTGTCAAAAAATGCGGGAAAACCATTCCCCAGCTGGGAGAACAGGCGGCGCAATCGATCCCCTCGCTTGTTGTGCCAACAACACGTGACAGTACGCGCGCCCAATATTATTGTGGGCAAACAGTTTACGTTCCCGAGGTGGGCAATGTGGTAATAACCAAGGACCATATAATGCAGGCTGAAGTTCTCAACATCACTGTTGGACAACTCCTCGAGATCGAGCCCATGCCTGTGCTTAGAGAGGATGAAATAAAACGGAAATATGTCCGGGGCCAACCTTTGGTCGAGCCAGACAAGGTCAAGAACCTCCCAACGAGAATGTATGAATTGCATCAATGGTACATGAACATTACCAAGATTTCAGATCGATTGTCCCTCATGGTGAATGTCAAGGAGGAGCATTACTTCCATGAGAAAGCTCTGTCCGTTGAGTATTCTGAACTGTTTCAGTTATACAATCAAGACGCACTCGACAAATCTATCGTCAGTTGCTATTGTCTGTAAGTGATTTCTTTCTGTAATTTAAGTCTCAAGCTAGCTGTAGTGATCCTTTTGATCAATCATTACCTGTAATTATCCTCACTATATTCTTTTCTGTGGTATTATGCAGGATGAAGATGTATGAAATGAGAAAAGGTGGACGCTTTGGCATTGGGTTCATTGACCCAAACACCGTTAATGAATACACATGGCTAATAAATCCACATCATCAAAAGGACGTAGAGGACAACATGCTAGAGTTCTTGAAGCGCCTCAAATACAATGAAGATATACTACTTCCTTACAACTTCCAGTGAGTCACACTGTCTTGTACTACAAATTCTCTGTTTTTGCCTACTAGCTAGCTACATGTTTTTGCTTACATATGCCCGCTTAATTAAGACATGCAAACGTGTGTGCATGCAGATTTCACTGGATCTTGTGTATCATTAAAGTTGACGCCGGAACAGTTGAAATACTGGACTCACTACTCAAAGAAAATACTGACTATAACATCTTGTTTGGGATAGTCAACAGGTAATTTCAATCATTATTAACTATATATCTCGGCCTATTTAGTTCGTCATTTCATGATATGAACTATTTAATAACCCCTTTATTCATTTTCTTTGTCGGCGGGCAGGGCTTGGGCAAGGTTCATCAGCGTCACGGAAGGTGAATGGGAAAAAAGCTTAAATGGTTTCGACCCAAGGTAAGTAATTAAGTAGTACTAGCTAGCTAGCTAGCTAGCTGCCATCTCTTTAATTATCATGCTTGATTAATTATTATCTGATCAAATTCCATTCTCGTAAAGGCCCTGAAGCAGGCGCAGGGGACTGATCTGTGTGCATTCTGCGTTTGCGAGAACATTCGCATGATGGCGTCCGAAAGGAGCAGATCTCAAAGACAGGAATGGGTACGCTTGTCAGAACACTATTCACAATTTTTACACCATTATCGATATCTAGTCACACAACTAATACACATGCATATTGATCTCCTTCTTAACAGTTTAAAGAGGTGCGGGAGAAGCTCCTAGAAACGGAGCGCGTAGAAGCACTTCAAGAGGAAATAGCGGGATTTTTGCTCGACCAGGTCATAAATCCGAAGGGAGAATACTATTACCCGCTACCGCCCCCATGAAAACCACTTCCAATTGTCATCGTGCTCCGAAGGCACCAATTAGGCTAATGCCACTGGCTCCGAAGGCAACATGCATATGTAGGAGAAATTGTATATAGCTATACATGTGTGTATGTGTGAATTAATTAATATGGTGGTTTGTGAGACATTGATGATATATATATGCATGATTGGTTCTACTAGAAATTCTATTTATATATATATATATATATATATATATATATATATATATATATATATGCATAACGTGTACAATGTGTAGTATCGTAAAATACTAGCAAACGAAAAAGAATTAAAATAGAAACACAAAATTAAATGAAAAAGAAATCATAAAACTAAAACCCCCCAAAACCTTATAGTACCGGTTGGTCTTACCAACCGGTAATAAAGGGCTCCAGGCCCCCGGAGCTGGCTCGTGCCACGTGGTTGCCCTTTAGCACCGGTTCGTGCTGAACCGGTACTAAAGGGGGGGGCTTTAGTGCCCACACTTTAGTGCCGGTTATGGAACCGACACTAAAGGGCCTTACGAACCGGTGCTATTGCCCGGTTCTGCACTAGTGCATCTAAGAAGTAGAGGTTGTAAATTTATTGACGGTTAGCAAGCATTGTATTAGTCATTTTAACAATTCATGAAAGAATATTAAAGGAAGAGAGATTTCACATATAAATATATTATCATAGACATCTTTTATAATTGTGAGCACTCATTAAGTATGACATGCTAAATAGTTGATGTTGGACAAGGAAGACAACGTAATGGGTTATGTTTTCTCACATCTCAGTTAAAGTATATTGCCATGGATCATTCAAACATGTTGAGCTTGCCTTTCCCCCTCATGCTAGCCAAAAATTCCTAGCACCAAGTAGAGATACTACTTGTGCTTCCAAATATCCTTAAACCCAGTTTTGCCATGAGAGTCCACCATATCTACCTATGGATTGAGTAAGATCCTTCAAGTAAGTTGTCATCGGTGCAAGCAATAAAAATTGCTCTCTAAATATGCATGACTTATTAGTGCGGAGAAAATAAGCTTTGTACGATCTTGTTATGGAAGCAATAAAAGCGATGGACTGCATAATAAAGGTCCATATACAAGGTGCAATATAAAGTGACGTTCTTTTGCATTAAGATTTTGTGTATCCAACCCTAAAAGTGCATGACAACCTCTGCTTCCCTCTACGAAGGGCCTATCTTTTACTTTATGCAAGAGTCAAGGTGATCTTCACCTTTCCCTTTTTCATTTTATCCTTTGGCAAGCACTTTGTGTTGGGGTGATCCTGATATATATATATCCAATTGGATGTACGTTAGCATGAACTATTATTGTTGACATCACCGAAAGGTGAATACGTTTGGAGGCAATATTATAAGCCCCTATCTTTCTCTGTGTCTTATTAAAACTTCATAACCACAAGTATTGCGTGAGTGTTAGCAATTGTAGAAGACTATATGATAGTTGAGTATGTCAAGTTTGCTAAATCAAAGCTCTGACATAGACCCTTCCTGAAAATAGGATGAATTGCAATTGTTTGATGACTAAGAATGAAGTTTGCTAGTTTTCAAGAAAGTTTATGCTCTATGCTTTAACATGTGAATAGCTTATTACTTGATCATGAAAAGTTTTATGAGATGAACTACTGTTATGACATATAATGATGCTAGTAAAGGTTATTGAAATTATCATTGATCAAACTTGTGCACCTCTAGCATTCACACTTCATAAATTCTTTCTTTCATCATTTACCTACTCGAGGACGAGCAGGAATTAAGCTTGGGGATGTTGATACGTCTCCAATGTATCTATAATTTATGAAGCATTCATGCCATTTTATTATCTGTTTTGAATGATTACGGGCTTTATTATACACTTTCATATTACTTTTGGGACTAATCTATTAACTGGAGGCCCAACCCATATTCTTGTTTTATTGCCTGTTTCAGTATTTCGAAGAAAAGGAATATCAAACGGAGTCCAAACGGAAAGAAACCTTCGGGAGCGTGATTTTTAGGAAGAATATGATCTGGGAGACTTGGAGTTCACGTCAGAAGATCCTTGAGGAGGCCACGAGATAGGGGGGCGCGCCCACCCCCTGGGCGCGCCCTACCCTCTCGTGGGCCCCTCTAGGCTCCCCGACCGACTTCTTTCGCCTATATAAGTCCATGTACCCTAAAAACATCGACAATCAAGATAGATCGGGAGTTCCGCCGCCGCAAGCCTCTGTAGCCACCAAAAACCTCTCGGGAGCCTGTTCCGGCACCCTGCCGGAGGGGGAACCCATCACCGGTGGCCATCTTCATCATCCCGTTGCTATCCATGATGAGGAGGGAGTAGTTCACCCTCGGGGCTGAGGGTATGTACCAGTAGCTATATGTTTGATCTCTCTCTCTCTCTCTCTCTCTCTCTCTCTCTCTCTCGTGTTCTCTCTCTCGTGTTCCCTCTATGGCACGATCTTGATGTATCATGAGCTTTGCTATTATAGTTGGATCTTATGATGTTTCTCCCCCTCTACTTTCTTGTAATGGATTGAGTTTTCCCTTTGAAGTTATCTTATCGGATTGAGTCTTTAATGATTTGAGAACACTTGATGTATGTCTTGTCGTGCTTATCTGTGGTGACAATGGGATATCATGTGCCACTTGATGTATGTTTTTGTGACCAACTTGCGGGTTCCGCCCATGAACCTATGCATAGGGGTTGGCACATGTTTTCGTCTTGACTCTCCGGTAGAAACTTTGGGGCACTCTTTGAAGTTATTTGTGTTGGTTGAATAGATGAATCTGAGATTGTGTGATGCATATCGTATAATCATGCCCACATATACTTGAGGTGACAATGGAGTATCTAGGTGACATTAGGGTTTTGGTTGATTTGTGTCTTAAGGTGTTATTCTAGTATGAACTCTATGATAGATTGAGCGGAAAGAATAGCTTCTTGTTATTTTACTATGAACTCTTGAATAGATAGAACAGAAAGGATAACTTTGAGGTGGTTTCGTACCCTACCATAATCTCTTCGTTTGTTCTCCGCTATTAGTGGCTTTGGAGTGACTCTTTGTTGCATATTGAGGGATTGTTATATGACCTATCTATGTTAGTATTGTTGAGAGAACTTGCACAAGTGAAAGTATGAACCTTAGGCCTTGCTTCGTACCATTGCAATACCGTTTAGGCTCACTTTTACCACTTTTTACCCTTCTGTTTTTATAATTTCAGATTACAAAAACCTTTATCTACCATCCATATTGCACTTGTATCACCATCTCTTCGCCGAACTAGTGCACCTATACAATTTACCATTGTATTGGGTGTGTTGGGGACACAAGAGACTCTTTGTTATTTGGTTGCAGGGTTGCTTGAGAGAGACCATCTTCATCCTACGCCTCCTACGGATTGATAAACCTTAGGTCATCCACTTGAGGGAAATTTGCTACTATCCTACAAACATGTGCACTTGCAGGCCCAACAACGTCTACAAGAAGAAGGTTGTGTAGTAGACATCAAGGTCCCGGTGGCACCGGCCGCTCTGGAGTCTGTCCTTGAGGTGGCCTTTTCTCCCGCATCTTCCAGGCCCCCCAAATCCAGGGGTCGCCACTTCTCGGCCTCTACCCCGGTCTCCTCGGCCCGGAAGAGTGCCCGGCTTGGGGCAGCCTCTTGGCCGACGGGAGCCTCGCCAACCGTGATGGAGAAGGCATCACGTCGCGCCACCATCCGCAACCTCGACACAGGTCCGTCCGACTCCCAGGCCCATTGCCCTGACTCTGATGATTTCTGCATCGATTCTTTTTCTGCTCTTGCTCGTGTCCCCCTTGGCCACCTTGCCAAGGTCGCGGCCGATTCGTCCATAGTTTTCTGTGGAGAGAATGGTCCGGCTTTAGAGCAGCTCGCGTCCCTCCAGGCCAAGGAGATCCTGGAGGGCCACCTCGCGGCCACTAGGGCTCGTGAGGCAGCAGCAGCTACGGAGGCACCACCCTCGTCCCCGCCCCATGCAGCTAGGGCCCGCGTTCCTCTTATGGAAGACCCGAGTGAGATTCGTGGTCGGACGCGATCCCGTACAGCCCAGTTGCAACGGGCCCTCAGTGCCACCTCTACCGTTGGGCCCAGGGAGGACCCCATCGACGAGTGATCATGCGCGCTCTTTTTTGGAACCTGCGAGGCTTCGGTCATGATGGTCGCCGCATGCAGCTCATTGAGTACATGCGTGATGAAGCTATTGATGTAGTGGCAATCCAAAAAACTATGTGAACTGAATTCTCTCTCGGGGAACTGGAGCGTCTTAGTAGACATCTGTTCGCATGGCACTGGCTGCCATCTATTGGAGTGATTGGTCACTCCGGTGGCATCCTTCTAGGTGTGAAGGATGCCACCTTTGAGGTAGGATCCATGGGTCATGGATTACAGTTCGTCAGCATGGAGGTTTGGGAGCGGGAGATGAACTTCAAGTAGGAGATCATTGTAGTATACGGTCCGGCTGACAATAGTCGCTTGGCCGCCTTCCTGGCCGAGCTCCACGCCAAGATCTCCTCCACGACCCTCCCTGTTGTTGTAGGGGGAGATTTCAATCTCCTCCGTTCTGCTGCGGAAAATAGGTACCCTAGGGTCGACCTTGCTGAGGTTCGTCGTTTCAACGACTGGGTGGCGGACTTAGGCCTTTTGGAGTTGGAAAGGGTGGGATCACGATTTACCTGGACTAATAGACAAGTGTCCCCTACCCTTAGTGTGCTTGATCGGGTGTTTTTCCCCTGATTGGGAACTTCGGTTCCCCTTGGCCTCTCTCTAGGCTATCACCCGCATTGGGTCCGACCATGTCCCTCTTCTGTTGTCCTCTAGGGACGAGAGACCACGCCTCCCTCCTCGATTTTGTTTCAAGGCATTATGGCTCAGTCAGCCGGACTTCATAGCGACCGTCCAGGCTCACTAGGCTTCGGCCGTAGACGAGCCACATAGGCGGATGTCAACCTTGGATGACTGGCATCATCTGTCCAAGTGGTCCAGACAGTTCATGAAAGGCTGGGGCACCAATGTTGGTAGGGATCTACGGATCCAAAAGACCTCTTTCCTCGAGGAGATTTGGGCCCTTGACCTTCGTGCTGATATCTCTGGGATTTCTGCGGAGGAGTGGGCCCATAGATATAACTTGGAAGACTCCCTTATGGAGATCTATTCCAAGGAAGAGGAGTTCTGGTGCCAGCGAGGATCTTTCAATTGGGTGCTTTTCGGTGATGCCAACATGGTCTACTTCCAGGCCATCGCTAATGGTCGTCGGAGACGCTGTTCCATCCCACTCCTTTGGGAGGGAGGACAGCTCTTCCAGGACCCCCCAGCAATCCGCTCTCTGGTGGACGACTTCTACAAGTCATTATTTGCGAGGCGTGTTAGGGGCGGAGTCGCCCTTGCGGACCACATATGGTCGGCCGGCTAGCGCGTCTCCTCGGAGGAGAATGCTGCCATTCTATCCCCCTTTGATGCCGCGGAGGTTGAAGCCTTCATCAAGGCCATGAACCCGGCCTCGGCACCGGGCTTGGATGGCCTCCCGGTTCGGTTCTTCTAGGCATTTTGGCCGATGGTCAAGAAGATTATCCTGGACCTTTTTCGCGAGTTCGCTAGGGGGACTTTGGATGTATCCCGACTTAACTACGGGATCATCTCCTTGATACCCAAAGTGCCGAGAGCCGCTGATATCAGGCAGTTCCACCCTATCATGGTCCTTAATGTTATCTTTCGGATTCTGGCTAAAGGGTACGCTACTAGGGCGGCCCTGATCGCCCCTCGGATTCACCATCTGAACCAGTCGGCCTATACGAAGGGCAGGTACATTCTTGATGGGGTCCTTGTACTCCACGAGATCGTCCATGAAGTCAAGAGCAAGCACCTTCATGCGGTGTTCTTCAAGACCGACTTTTATAAAGCATACGACACCGTCCACTGGTCCTTCCTTCGGGAAGTGCTGCTCAAGCGTGGGTTTGATCACCGCTGGGTAGCTCGAGTGTTGCAGCTGTTGACGAGTGGTCGCACGGCGGTGAATGTGAATGGGGAGATTGGACCCTACTTCCTGACTGGACAGGAAGTTCGGCAAGGCGATCCGATTTCCCCATTTCTCTTCAACCTTGTGGTCGACGCCTTGGCCTCGATCCTAGATTTGGCCAAATAGGCTGGTCGCATTAGGGGGATCTGCCCCCATCTTGTGGCCAATGGAGGTCTGACTCACTTCCAGTATGCCGATGACACCATTATGATGGTCGAAGAGTCCGACAAGGATATTCAGAATCTCAAATTCCTCCTCCTATGCTTTCAGGAGTTGTCGGGCCTTATGATTAACTTCGCCAAAAGTAAGGTGATGGTCCAGGGATATTCCCATGCCGAAGCCCAGAGAATCGCCAACCGCCTAAATTTTCGTCTGGGGTCTGTCCCGACCACTTATTTAGGCATGCCCATTAGTGACACGCGTCTCCTGGAGAAGGTCTTCCGCCCAATAGTCGCCAAACTCCAACCAAGGATGGAGCCTTGGCAGGGGAGATGGTTATCCAAGGCCGCGCAAGTGATTTTGATGAATTCCTCCCTCATTAGCCTCTTGATGTACCTCATGGGATTCTATAGTCTTCACGAATCCCTCCATAAGGAGGTCACCAAGCTCCTCTCCGGATTCTTCTGGGCTGGAGAGAATAATAAACAACAGTACCACATGGTGAAGTGTTCTGAGATTTGTAAGCCCGGGACCAAGGGGGCCTTGGGGTCATCTCATCAAAGCGAATGAACATAGCCCTCCTCTCCAAATGGCTCTGGCGTATCCAGACCGGTGAGAGAGTCTTGTGGTTGGTGATTATTCGCGCAAAATACCTGCACGGGCAACCGTTGGCCTTCGCTTCTCGTTTTGGAGGCTCCCAATTCTGGCAAACGGTGGTCCGGTTGATGCCGATCTTGCGTATTGGGACCTCCATCAAAGTGGGGTCCGGATCAGGCACCCTGTTTTGGCTGGATAGGTGGGCTGGGAATCGGCCCTTCGCGGAGCGTTTTCATGCCTTATTCTCGATTTGCGCCCACCCATAGTTATCCGTGGCCGTTGCCCTGACCGGCTTGGGCGCCATTGCATTCCGCCGTACCATTGGGGCGGCAGAACGCGAGCAATAGGATGAATTGCTCTCGTGTATCGCTTTGCAACCCCCTTCTCTTGAACCTGATGTGCTCTCGTGGCACCTTGAACCTAGTGGTCGGTTCTCAACTAGGTCCCTTTACCAGGTGATTGTCCCCTCGCCGGGACTAGTTGAGCTAGCGGTTCTTTGGGAAATAAAACTCCGACTAAAGATCCGTATTTTTCTTTGGCAATGGGTCCGTGGTCGCTTACCTTCGGGTACGGAGATCCAGAAGCGTAACAGACCTGGGAACGGTCTGTGCCCCATCTGCTTGGTCCTAGAAGGCTGCAACCACATCTTTTTTCGGTGTCCAGCGGCTCAATTCCTGTGGAGCTGTTTCAGGGAGGTGGTTGGTGGTAACTGGTGCCACGACAACCTCCCGGACCTCTTTGAGGAGGTCCTTAGTTTACCCGGTCCCAGGCGTCCACCCACCTGGGTGGCGCTGGGCACCCTAGCCTGGACGTTATGGTGTTGCCGCAACAAACTTGTCATCGAACATGTGATTCCATGTCATATGACTGATGCAATCTACAAAATGTGTGGCTTCTTACAGCTTTGGAGACCGCTTAGCAAGCAGCGGGACCGAGACATCATCAACAACTTCATTTCTGGTCTCCGTTCCTTGGCCTCGGCTTTTGCTCCACCACCACCGCCGCCGCCTCCTCCTCTTGAGCCGGATCAGCCTTTTTAGCTTTATTTGGGGCTTGTCTCGCTGTGCCCCTAGCATGACTTTATGACTTGATTGCACTATGTACTGACTTGTTGGATGCTTGGTTCGTTGTTTTATAATATAAAGTGGGGGGAAACCCTTTTCGTGAAAGGAACCATTAAACTCTTTGTGAAAAGGCCTCGTATCTAATATATCTGTCTTAAAACATGGTTCTAGCTATTTTTCTTGAGCTATAGTAGGATATGTGTTTGATCCTCGGGCCAACCAAATTATACAACTGCAATCTTTAAAATAGATGCGAGCTCTAAGGTTGTGTTTGGCACCGCGATGAATTATTTATGTCCGTTTGGCATTGTGCTGGATTATGATAATACTGTATACCTTAGAGCATCTTCAACATGACCCAAACTACTCCCCCCTAAACAGTTGGATGAACAGCCCAGACACCGCACGAACCAAATTTAGCCACCCAACTGAACACATACACCTAGCCCAAACATCTGGGCCGTTTTACAACCCTCATATCCAGCCCATATGTGGGGTGGATATGGCGCTATCCGGACGTGTGTGGATGCCGTGACAAGTAGGATCTGGACCACGCTGGCCCACCCCGACCCCATAAAATCCAACACAGACCAAACCACCCTAGCCACTTTAGCTTCAGTCTTCCCGCTCGCTCGGTTTCACTCTTCAGTCCCCGTCCACTCCCCTCTCCTTGTCACATCCGGTAGAAGCTCCTCGTCTAAAGACGACATGTCCATTGAGACGCCCTGATGGCGGATTCGAACAAGGAGCTCTCCATCCGAGTTCCCTCTGCCGGTAGCGTATGGATAGGGAGTCTCCTTCTCCTCCACGCATTGTGGCGCCAGTTTATTGTGGTCTGAGCCTGTCGGGCTAGGACCTCTAAGTCGTCACCTCCTGTAATGCCCCGGCCACATCCACCGGTTCTTGGCTCTTCCGCCATGCGGGATCTAGACTGTCTCGACAAACCTATACTAGTATTTTTTGCACACTTTGTCCTCACTCGCGTGCACCTCGGATCAACTTTCTAGTCAGTCACCTGTCTTCAAATCACACCAAGCAAAGCACACTTCACTTTCAAGTTCTTTGCCAATGGGCTCCAGGCAAAAAATGAAATATTGTTGCTGTGAGTAGTCTATCATTCCTATTAATCCAAGCTCTCCCATACACCCTCACTCAAAGGAACAGACATCCTCATCGACCCACGGGAACGTTTTCAGCAAATGTATGTGCGTTCAGTCCAGCACGTGTGTCATGCCGTGTTCCATGACATGCCATACGTGCAATGCGCCACATGCCCACACACCTGAACCGCACACGCCCATCTAATCGCGAGGATCGGCTCTGACACCAATTGTAACATTCCGGCCACATCCACCAGTTCCTGGCTGTTACGCCCGACGGAATTTAGACCGGCCCCACAGACAAACACTAGTCTTTCCTGCATAGTTTGTCCCCACTCATTCGCACCCGGGGCCAACTTCCCAGTGAGTCACCCATCTCAAATTGCTCCTAGCCAATCACCCTTAACTTTGGTGTTCTTTGCGAATGGGGGCCCCTGAATAAGAAGTAATTCTTTGATGATCTGAGTAGTCTATCATCCTATTAACCCAAGCTCTCACACCTCCGACCCTCACTCCTCCCGGTCGGTGCTGGCTGCTAGTGCCAGCGCAGCCGAGCACGTAGCGCCGACTCCTCGAGTCAAGGGCGCGGGCAGCTCGCCTCGCCAGGCAGACAGCTAGGGCCAAATCTAGCCAGTCTGTCTGCGATCGTGCAGATCCACGTCCATTGCTCAGTCCTCCGACTTGTAGGACGAGCTCGTTCGCGGCGTCATCCCCCGATCTTTGAGCACAGCGGAGACAGACGTCCGCCAATGCCACTGTAAAAAATTCATAGGCATTGCAACTCGGCCTCGCCAAGGAGCAAGCCCGAGTCGCCCGATGTCTATATGGTTGGGCTCCCCTCCTCTGCATCCTCTAGTGGCATCTCCAACGATGACATTGCTTTAGCCCCGACGCTTACATCAAGGACAACTACCACTGCTCCGGAGACACCATGTGGAAGGCCCTAGTGAGGAAGTGGTGGTGAGCTCCGATTTCTACTCTTTATGCCTAGTATCTATGCTTTAGTTGCATTTGTCGTAGATCGTGGCTAGTTGATCCATAATTTAGGAACTTTATGCCAGCTTCTAAGTTGAACTTGCTATGTCCAATGCTATCTGATGCTATGCTATGTATTTAATTTAGTTGTGTGTTGACCTACGTTGCATGAGGTTATACGGATTTCAACATTTGAATACGAGGGGATGGCTGCGGACGCGGACAAATAAGGGATGGACGGACGGACGATGTCCGTGTACTCGTCTGCGGATGTATAGGGAGGCCAAATTTGCAGAGTCTGATTGGAGATGCTTTATGCAACCAAACCGTTCCCTGTTATAGTGTTTGCTTAACCAACTTATCTCTAGTTCCGTTGGTTATTTTCCACTCCAGATTATAAAATAAGTACGGCACATTGGATTATGCAACATCTACGGTAATTTTATCGCAAACAAAAAAAAGCCACAAAAGTAAAGTTGTCCCATCAGCAGCAAAAGCCGATCGAAGGTTGTCTCATCCATGTGCAAATTGTTTGCGTGACCTGATGGTACCAGTAGCAAATAATTAGAGTTGCCTGCAAGTGCGTTGATGACACGCAAGTGGACAGTGGGCCATCCCTGATGGTACCAGTACCTGCTTCCGGCTAGCCTAGCGGGTGGCGACTGGCGACTGGCGACATGGATCCGAGTTGAGCGCGGATCGGTAGTTTCTCTCTCTTGCTTTTGCAGGTAATACTGTCGCGCGCGCGCTCTCCCTCTTATCTCCTCTTTTTCCTCACTTCCCTTGTCTGTTTTCTTCTCTACCCGCCGGACCTACCGGGCCTGGCCCTGCCCCTGCCCCTGGCCGCCCTCTCTGCATGTGACTATGATTGAGTGCTTTTCTGCTTTTCTCGTGCGCTGCTTCCTAGTTTGAGATTCTCGTCCCGTGCATGTGACTGGGCGGGGGCATGCAAGATGAGATCACGGACTGCTGATTAGGTAGAGTTTGTGTTGAACTTGAAAGTAAGCAATTTAGTTAGACACTAACATTTTATTAATTAAATTTATGATCAAAATTTAACGTAAAATACGAGAGGGGCTAATAAATAAGGACAAAGGTAGTAAATGATGTGCATTGAAAGCACTAGTCGTAATAGAGTGGTACTATATTAAATTCCGCCAAACATAGTAATGTAATTTAATTAGCACATGTGATTTGGTAGCTTGCCGTAGTTGTTTGAGTTATTAGGTAAGTGATAATTAGGCGAGACTGACCATAGTGGTAGTAACATAAGTGTGTTGTCATGCAAAACTTTTATTTATTATTTTATTGACTCATATTGTCTTGATATATATGATGTTATGATAACATATTATATTATCATAAACCTCTCTTTTCATTAATTACTTGACACATTAGATTTTCTGCCTTCACGTCATCTACTCCCAGTATGGCTAGTCCGATAGGGTGAGTTTGTTGTAGCAGGTTAGTGCCGACAGCTGCTCTCAAAATTGTTACTATACTCACTCTGTTCCTTTATATAAGGTGTATTTTTTTATTCCACAATATACGATGCATTTCTTCTAATTCCTCGTAATTTCATTTTATCTCTAAAAAAAGAAAAGTATCTCTCTTCTGATTGCATGTAACTCTCCTTTGTAGTAATAGAAAGAAAGTATCTCTCTCTGATTGCATGTATCTCTTACTTTTTTGGACCAACTGATTTACTTGCCACTAGCCAACGAATTTTCCAAGGGTAATTTCGTTGCTAGTTCTCTATAATTATGTGTCTTGGTCACCGTGCCGAAAATAGTACACCTTACATAAAGAGGCGAGGAAGTATTTGATGGTGTGATAATTCAGGCAGGCATATAGATAGGTACATATAGAAGACAAGTGCGAGTCAGCGCTTGTGTGGAGGTTTTCCTTGCCGCGTAGGCGTTTATTGTATCAATAGTTCAGAAATAAAAGAGAAAAGAAGACCATGTCAAGCGTCCTTGGTAACTTTGTTTGTGGTAACTTTGTTGTGATGAATTTCTAGTGTAAAACCCAACATTTGGGGTCAGAGTAAAGCTAAGATTTGAAGCCGTGCTTTAACCCAGAGAGATAGACGGCCATACTAGCGCCTCAACACCGGCAACCCTCATTTAGAAAAGTGGCAAGGAGACGACAATTCATAATGTTGTTGTCAACCAAGCAACATGGCGATCGTCCATGTTGATCGAGGTGCCAAAGAGAGGCACTGAGAAGACCATCGAGATCGTCTTTGAGGGTGCAAGGAGGCGATAACAGTTGCAAGCCGTAGTCAATGTGTGCACTTGAGGGCTAGAACACTTTGTTGCTGGAGTTTTGGAAAAGTCGGCTTATGTTGAAGAAAGAAAATAAGAAGATAGAGAGTTCTGATTATACTACCAGATTGTAACGCCCCCGATTCAATCATACACTAATTATACATGCAAATATGTACGATCATAGGAACTCACGGTAAGATATCACAACACAACTCTAAACACAAATAAAAGAATACAAGCTTTATATTACAAGCCAGGGGCCTCGAGGGCTCGAATACATAGCTCGATACACAAGCATCAGCGGAAGCAACAATATCTGAGTACAGGCATAAGTTAAACAAAGATGCCTTCAGAAGGCTAGCACAAACAAGGATACCTCCTAACTACTCCTAATCGTCGACGGTCTCCACATAGTAGTATCTGTCAACGGTGGCATCTGGCTCCAGGGATCCAACATCTGGTTGCATCAACCGGAAAGAAGAAATGAGGGGAAAGGGGTAGCAAAACAACCGTGAGTACTCATCCAAAGTACTCGCAAGTATCAGATCTATACTAAGTATGCATTGGTATCAAAATGAAAGATTTGCATCTGTGGACTGAACTGCAGAATGCCACAATAGAGGGGAAGGCCTAGCCTAACGAAGACTAGCATCTTCAAGCAGCTCCAAGCATCTTGCAGCATGTAGAAGAGTAAAGAATAACATTTTAATATTTAACAAGCATGTTGTAGAAACAACGCCCGGAGATCCTTCCTCGACTCCCTGCGAGAAAGCAATCTCGGAGCCACATATCTCAAGTATCCATTTCTAGTTATATAAGATCAGGATATAAGTATGAACGTCCATTACCATGGACACGGTATTCGAATATATAACTTCCCTGCAGGGGTGCACCACCACTAGTAGAAAAATGACCTATTGTCCCAGTTCGTAAGGGCCATTTATCCCGGTTTTTGAGCCGGGACTAAAGTGTCGGTACTAATGCCCTAGACCTTTAGTCACGGTTCTTACATAAACCGGGACAGATGGGCCTCCACGTGGCCGGTGCGGCGAGCCCAGGCAGGAGGCCCTTTGGTCCCGGTTGGTGGCACCAACTGGGACCAATAGGCATCCACGCGTTAGCATTTCAGGGGCTGGGGTTTTTGTTTTTTTAAAGGGGGGGGGGGTTAGGGGGTTTTGGGGGGTTAATTTTAGGTGTTTCATATATTATGTTAGCTAGCTAATTAATAGAGAGAAGTGTCCTCTCTTATCTCCGTGCTTGGTCGACGCTACGTACTATACGTATAGAGAGGACTAGACACGCTAGCTAGTAAGCAAATGAATGAAACAGAAGATCATCATGAACAGATGCATCCAGAGAGAAGTGATATCGACCACCTCTCCTTCTCTGACTGATTGGTCGAACAACAAGTTCTTGTATATCTATTAGACGCTACTGGTTACATATATACAATATAAGTATCTCTTACAATATAATCTCCTATTTAAAATCGAACTGATCAGGGTCCACATGGTATTCTCCGTCTTTAGCGATCACGTGGTCAAGAAAGAATGCCGCCAATTCCTCTTGAATTCCTCGCAGACGATCTGGTGGTAGGAGTACATCCCGCATCCGAAATATCTAATTTGAAGAAGGGGGTCAATACATATATATGAATAAATGAAATTGAACACAAATGATGGTAATAAAATAAAATTGTGAATATTATTATTTACGCACTTCATATTGTTTATCAGAGTAGCCCCGCTCACAGGTCGTGTGGCGGATGGACTCGCAAATGTAGTATCTACAGTAATTATTCCCTTGTTCCTGCCACAACCACTCTACAAGAAATAGAGGTCAATCAAACTGATAATTAGAAGCATGCTAAATGGTATGGATGAAACTAGCGCTTGAATCACTAGTAGATGCGTGGAACATGCTACTATAGTACTTACTTTCGGGTGTCTAAATTCTAGCTTCTTCGACAGTCCCGAAGTTTTTGAGGTGAATTTTTTCCAAACCCTGCCAGATAAAGAAAACAATATACTTGATATCAGGAAATGAACAAATTGAAGTTGCCTATATGGTGCGATAATGATCGATTTAACTTACTTCTCTAGAATTTCAGTCATGTTCGCATACTCCTTGGGATCTTTTCGTCTCGAGTCTAAGACGGTTACTAGTCCCTGCTCAAGCTTAATCTCTAGGAGAATATAGTGGAACCTGCGCACGCATGCATAACTCATCAATTACATTACTATAACCTCGACTAATAAGGGAAACTGAATATGCACAAGACAGTAACACTCACTTGAATTCGTAAGGGAGGAGTATTATAGCTTTGTTTTGATTTAATACAAATGATTGTAGCAGCTTGGCCTCGGTATCTTTGGCATGAAATTCAACCATATATGCATCTATGAGATTTGTGTTAATGAACCCAATATCACCGATTTGTCTTTTCTTCAATTCGGCGATCTTCAATCTGCATAATATAGTGAGGATAATTAAAAATGCATGCAATGAAAGAGCTAACCTATATATAGAGACTTAATGACAGAAGTAGTACTACTTACAGGCAGTAGCAAGTGATCATTAACTTATCGAGGGCCTTTAGATTGAAAAAATCGAAGAACTCCTCAAATGGAACATTCAACAGTTCAATTCCAACGAGGTCATGCTCCTCTCTAACTCTCGTCAAAATATTCCTCCCCTCAGACTCTGCAGGTTTTCATATACCAATCATGGAACCTTGGCATCATCGTTGTTAGAGATCTTTCATCTTTGACGAGAGGCTTCCCGTACTCGTATTTGTGTTCGTCCACCTCCAAGAAATCATAATGTACATCATCGGGCAGGTAATCTCCAAGATCGTTATAACCGGGCACCATGATTAGCAACGATGCTAGACACCTGGAGCGGGGGGAACGATTGGTTCGCTTGTTCGCCGAGCTGGGAAACTTTTTTCCCAGCTCGTCGTTCTGCTAACCTTTGACCACTGACAGTACTTCCCGACCGCTCCGCTTCGATAAATGACTTTGTAAGAATGTGCTCATAGTTGCCTTTCATCGGAGACTTTGGTGGTTTCTTCAGGGCAGTCAGAGTACGCTTCGCTTTTACCTGATCTATCTTCTCCTCCGGCGGTGGATTTTTCTTTGCTTTCACCCCTTCAAAGAAGTTGGTCACTTCGGCTTGCACGATCTTCGTGTTTTTCTCCTGGCTCCTCTCGTATGGTAACTTCTCTGGAGTCTTCAGAGAAGGACCATATCTGTATTGCCTGCCTCTGGCTGTACTGCTAGACGCCGGAGCAGACGGAGCTGCTGCGGTTGTCTTTCCTTTCTTACGAGGCGGAGGAGAAGGACGACGCGCCGGAGCAGCCGGAGCGGCGGCGGGTCTCTTCCGCCCTTGTTGATGAGGCGGAGAAGGAGGAGGCTGGCTGCTCGGGCGCGCCAGTGCAGGTGGAGAAGGAGGCGGAGTGCCTCCACACGCCGAAGAAGGAGGCTGAGTGCCCTGATCACTCGCCGGAGGAGGAGGCGGAGGAGGAGGCGGAGTGCCCTGACTCGCCGGAGGAGGAGGAGGAGGCGTCCAGTTCGGAAGGTTGATGAGCTCCTTCCGCCATAGGCATGGAGTCTTCAGAGAAGAACCCAGCCAAATCTCCCCTTCACCCGTAGGCTGGTCAAGCTCAAGGTCCTCAAATCCGTCAGTTATTTGATCCACCATCACCCTAGCATATCCTTCTAGAATCGACCGGCCGTGGTAGGTTGTGCTAGGTTCAGTAGGTAAAATAGAGCCAATAGCCGCCTTGACTTTCAATGTCATCCATCGCGCCATAAGGTGGCAATGTTGAGACTCCGTGATAGCATGCATCCACGGGGTAGCTAGCAGGAGACGTGAAGACAGGCTCCAGCTGCCGAGTCTGCTTGGTGGAAGCCACGTTGCTTCTCCGCTGAGATGGCGGGGTAGCTTCAAGGGAAGCTTCAGCAGGTCATTTGTTGCGATCTGCTTCTCGTTCCTCTAGACCTTGTACCCTTTCGTGCAGCGCCTGCAGTTGGCTATGCTCCACTTTCTGTTGGGGAATGTAGCAGAAATTCAAAAATTTTCCTACGTAACACCAAGATCTATCTATGGAGAGACCAGCAACGAGTAGAAAGAGAGGAGGAGAGTTTGCATCTACATACCCTTGTAGATCGCTAAGCGGAAGCGTTCAAGTGAACGGGGTTGATGGAGTCGTACTCGTCGTGATTCAAATCACCGATGATCAAGTGCCGAACGCACGGCACCTCCGCGTTCAACACACGTACAGCCCGGTGACGTCTCCCACGCCTTGATCCAGCAAGGAGAGAGGGAGAGGTTGAGGAAGACTCCATCCAACAGCAGCACAACGGCGTGGTGGTGGTGGAGGAGTGTGGCAATCCCGCAGGGCTTCGCCAAGCACCATGGGAGAAGAGGAGAGTAACTTGGGAGAGAGGGAGGGGCTGCACCAAAGGCATAAGGTGTGTTTGGGAGGCCCTCCTACCCCACTATATATAGGGATCCCAAGGGGGGGGGTGCGCCAGCCCCTAGGAGATCCAATCTCCAAGGAGGCGGCGGCCAGGGGAGGAGTCCTCCCCCCCCAAGGCACCTAGGAGGTGCCTTCCCCTGCTGGGACTCTTCCTTTAGGGTTTCCCCAGGCGCATGGGCCTCTTGGGGCTGGTGCCCTTGGCCCATGTAGGCCAAGGCGCACCCCCTACAGCCCATGTGGCCCCCCGGGGCAGGTGGCCCCACCCGGTGGGCCCCCGGGACCCTTCCGGTGGTCCCGGTACAATACCGATGACCCCGAAACTTGTCCCGATGGCCGAAACAGGACTTCCTATATATAAATCTTTACCTCCGGACCATTCCGGAACTCCTCGTGACGTCCGGGATCTCATCCGGGACTCCGAACAACATTCGGTAACCACATACAAGCTTCCTTTATAACCCTAGCGTCATCGAACCTTAAGTGTGTAGACCCTACGGGTTCGAGAGACATGCAGACATGACCGAGACGTTCTCCGGTCAATAACCAACAGCGGGATCTGGATACCCATGTTGGCTCCCACATGTTCCACGATGATCTCATCGGATGAACCACGATGTCAAGGACTCAATCGATCCCGTATACAATTCCCTTTGTCTAGCGGTATTTTACTTGCCCGAGATTCGATCGTCGGTATCCAATACCTTGTTCAATCTCATTACCGGCAAGTCACTTTACTCGTTCCGTAACACATCATCCCGTGATCAACTCCTTGGTCACATTGCGCATATGATGATGTCCTACCGAGTGGGCCCAGAGATACCTCTCCGTTTACACGGAGTGACAAATCCCAGTCTCGATTCGTGCCAACCCAACAGACACTTTCGGAGATACCTGTAATGCACCTTTATAGCCACCCAGTTACGTTGTGACGTTTGGTACACCCAAAGCATTCCTACGGTATCCGGGAGTTGCACAATCTCATGGTCTAAGAAAAAGATACTTGACATTGGCAAAGTTCTAGCAAATGAACTACACGATCTTTTGTGCTAGTCTTAGGATTGGGTCTTGTCCATCACATCATTCTCCTAATGATGTGATCCCGTTATCAACGACATCCAATGTCCATAGCCAGGAAACCATGACTATCTGTTGATCACAACGAGCTAGTCAACTAGAGGCTCACTAGGGACATATTGTGGTCTATGTATTCACACGTGTATTACGATTTCCGGATAATACAGTTATAGCATGAATAAAAGACAATTATCATGAACAAGGAAATATAATAATAATACTTTTATTATTGCCTCTAGGGCATATTTCCAACACTTTCTTCCTCCTCTCCTGGCATTTGTAACCCCCTGCATCCGGAAACCCAGCCTTCCACGAAAGGGAGCCTGGCGGGCCTCGTGTCCGTCCAGGGTGCTCAGGATTCCTGAGGGCCATTGTGAGCTCGTCGTTCTCTTTGTCTGGAACGAACGTACCTTGCTGTGCTTTCTCGATATACTCTTGAAGCCTTGTGACGGGTATTCGCAGTTGCTCTTCCGTCCAAACGCACTTCCCTAATACAGGGTCCAAGGTTCCGCCAACCCCGAAGAACCAAGTCCGGCAACGGGCTGGCCTGTTCAATGTCTCTGGTTCGACCCCTTTAGCAATCAGGTCATTCTCAGCCTTGTCCCACAAAGGTCGGGCTTTGAGGTAGCCACCTGACCCCGTGCGATGGTGATGCTTCTTCTTTGCAACATTTTTCTTGTTTATCACTAACATCTTCTTACTATTTTCCGATGTCTTGTGGGCCACAAATGCGGGCCAGTGATCTCTGATCTTCTCATACTTTCCGGTGAATTCTGGTGTCAAATCTTCGTTGACAAACTCTATTTTTAGCTCATTGTTCCACCTCCTGAATAGTTCTGCCATCTTCTTCAGAGCATGAGACTTGATCAATTGCTCTTTAACTGGCCTCTCCAGATCCTCCTCTGGCGGTAGGGTGAAATTTGCCTTAAGCAATGTCCAAAGATCTTCTTTCTGCATATCGGAGACATAAGACACCTTAGGGTCTTCCTTCTTAGGCTTTAACCATTGCTGGATACTGATCGGGATCTTGTCCCTAACAAGAACCCCGCACTGAGCACGAAATGCATCACTTGTCCGGATGGGTTCAATCGGCTTGCCATCGCGCGCGATTGTTGTGATCTCAAACCTTTCATCCGAGTGCAACTTTTTCTTCGGGCCTCGTTTCTTTACCGAAGTTGTGCTCGATCCGGAGGGCTAGAGAAAAGAAGAAAGACAAGAGTTAATTAATATGTGTACATATAAAAACAATGAATGCATCAATTAGCTAGTCATCACAGGCTTAACTAATATATATACCTGGCCGGACTCGGTTCGGTCACCGGAGCCGTCATGACGGTCTACTTCTTCTTGTACCGGCATTGGGTCACCGGAGCCATCATAATCATAACCTTCTTCTTCACTACCCTGTCCTTCCAGACCATCGGTGTCGTTGAGAAATGATGCAACGACATCACTTGCTTTTGCGATTATGTTCCCCAACATCTCTTCTGTTTCTTCGTCTCGGGGGTGCTCCATAGTTTCTGCAAATATTTACAACATGGCAATTATTATTCAAACATGATAGCTGGATATATTAGTGGCAAACGTAGAACTAGCTAGCTAATATAATCACAATAATGAATCATATTAGTGGCCTCAACGCTGCTTCTCTAGGGTTTGGTGTGGCCTCGGCAATGCTTCAAGGGTTTGGGGTGGCCTCGACAACGCTTCAGGGGTTTGGGGTGGCCTTGACAACACTTCAAGGGTTTGGGGTGGCCTTGACGACAATGCTCTTTTAACTTGGTAAATTTGGGTGGCCTCGAGAGAGTTTGTCGGGTAGGGGCGCGGCGGGAGGGGGTAGGAGACCAACATCATTTTTGGGTGTCCTCGAGAGTTTTGGTCGAGCGAGAGGGCCGAGGGGGGGGGTGCTCCCGTGGTATAAGTTATCACGGTCAAGAGGGGGTATATATATCGACCGCCCCACATGTCGAAGTTATCCGGGAGGGGGTTATATCGACAACGACGCGACACACATATTTACATGGGAAAATAATGTTATCGGGGAGGGGGTATATCGACCCCCCCCCCCCTCGTGTTGAAGTTATCGGGAGGGGGTATATCGACAACGACATACCCGATAAAAAATGAGAAGACAAAAGAAGAAATAGAAGGAGCAGAAGAAGAAAGGAATAGAAGAGAAGCAATCGAAGAAAAAAAGGAGAAGAAGAAAGGAATAGAGGAGAAGAAGAAGAAAAATAGAATTTTTCTACTTTTCTTCTTCTTCTCCTCTATTACTTTCTTCTTCTCCTCTTCTTTTTCTTCTTTTTTCCTCTTCTTATTTATTTCTCCTCTTCTTCCTCTCCTCTTCTTCTTTCTTCCTCTTCTTATTTTCTTTTTTCCTATCCTTCTTTTTCTTCTTCTTCCTTCTCCTCTATTCACGATAGGAAAATCTGAAATCGGTCTATTTACGATAGAAAAATGTGAAAAAATAACATCTATGATCCCTCGACGTCCCCGCCTCTCTCATGGACAAAAAAAAATCTATGAATAAAAAAACATCATGTTCTATGAACAAAAGAATATCATATTTCATCCACATCCATGCATACATCATATATATATATATATATATATATATATATATATATATATATGATCATCTATGAAAAAACATCATATTGTATAAAAAAAATCATCATATATATATGAACAAAAACCATTATGATAACAAGCATATATCTCATCATATATATGAAAAAACAAGCATATACATGCATGAAAAAAACAAGCATATATATATATATACATATATATATATACATATATATATATACATATATATATATATATATATATATATGAAAAAGATGGCGCCGGCCGGACCAAGGTGAGGAGGAGCGCGGGGTCGGCGGCGAGGACGGTGATGGGGCAGTGGGCGCGCGCTCGGGGTAGGGGGCGATGGCGACGACGACTACGGGGGCGGCCCAGGGCGGTGCGCGTCGGGGCAGGGGAGCGGGTAACGGCGAGGGCGCGGGCAATGGCGAGGGCGCAGGCGACGGCGACGGCGGGGGCGACGGGGATGGCGACGGTGGGGGCGGTGGGCGGCGTCGAGGCAGCCTTGAGGTGTCGATGTCGTCGGCGTTGTCGGGGCGGCAACTGTGAGATGAGAGTGAAAATTTCCTAAGTGCGAACTTATATAGCAAAGCATTTAGTCCCGATTGGTGCCACAAACCAGGACTAAAGGTGGCATTAGTCCCGGTTGGTGGCACCAACCGGGACCAAAGGCCTCTTTTCATCAGCCCAAAGGGCGGGAAGCAGAGACCTTTAGTACCGGTTGGTGGCACCAACCAGGACTAAAGGGGGGGCATTGGTACCGGTTGGTGCCACCAACCGGGACCAATGCAGACTGTTAGTCCCGGTTGGTGGCACCAACCGAGACCAAAGGCCTTGTGCTGGCGCGGTGCGGTGGGAAGTTTAGTCCCACCTCGCTAGTTGAGAGAGCTCAGCACCTGTTTATAAGCTGCGGTGCAGCTCAGGTGCTGAGCTCCTCTCTAATATGCAGGCATTAGTTGCCTACCCTTGTCACTGCCGTTTTGGGCCTATTGGGTCTGCGGGCCTGCATCCTGGCCCATGTACAGATGGGTTTCTAGTCGTATGCAGGCTGTGTGGTCCATTAGGCGGCATTTTTTTTATTTTTTCCAGTAATTTTTTTGTTTTTTGAATTTTTTTATTTTTGCTTTATTTTTTTTATTCTTTTTGCTTTTAGCTCAGAATAATTATAATCTTTCTATTACTCCATTAGTTTCCAAATTTGAATAGTTTAAATTTTAATTCTTTGAAATTTGTGTGAATCACCAGTTTGTGAATAACTTCACTATAAAAATATATTTTGAGTGATTCTTTTTCCTGCTATTTAATATTACTGCGTTTTATCATTATATTCAAAAACAGATTTTGTTATTTTAGTTTCTATCAAAAAAATCTTTATGAAAATTATTTTTTGCTACTAAAGTTTCTAACAAAAAAATTCTTTATGATAAGTCTTTCTGCTTTTCATGTTTTGAACAGAAAATACTTTGATAATTTTAGTTGCATAAATTTTATAAAATTTTAGTTTCAAAAATACTAGAGGTTTATAAAAGCTTTTTAGTTGATTCCTTTTGCTATTAGAGTTTTATAAAAGCATTTACTGGTTTTTTTGAGCTATAAGACCTTGAAATTGAAAAGCATTTCAAATGAACTCTGAAAAGGTTGAAAGTTGGCATGGTATCATCATTTCACCCACGTAGCATGTTCTAAAAAGTTGAGAGGGTTATGGGAAAAACTGGATACACTTCGTGTACAAAATGGACAATCTCTTTTGAAGTATCAGAGTTTCATATGGAAACTCGTCTATTACAAAGGGATTACATTTTTTTGAACTTATTTGAACTCCATAGTTTTTCTATGTTCAAAATGCACCATTCAAAGCCAGATCATCAATTTACAACCCTTTCTGACTATATTTGTTATTTTTCATGCATTTATTGATTATTTTGAGCTATAAGACCATCAAAATTGAAAATCATTTGAAATGAACTCTGGAAAGGTTCCAAGTTGGCATGGTATCATCATTTCACCCACATAGCATGTGCAAAAAAGTAGAGAGGGTTACGGCAAAAACTGGATGCACTTCGTGTACAAAACAGACAATCTCTTTCGAAGTATCAGGGTTTCATACGGAAACTCGTCTGTTACAAAGGGATTTCATTTTTTGAACTTATTTGAACTCCATAGTTTTTCTGTGTTCAAAATGCACCATTCAAAGCCACATCATCAATTTACAACCCTTTCTGACTACATTTGTTATTTTTCATGCATTTACTGATTATTTTGAGCTATAAGACCATGAAATTGAAAAGCATTTGAAATGAACTCTGAAAAGGTTCCAAGTTGGCACGGTATCATCATTTCACCCACATATCATCATTAATAGAAGTTCATCATCACATTAAAACCAAAGTACATACATAGTTCTCATTGAACAACATATAGCTCTCCAGAGCATCTAATTAAACCATACATTGAAATTATGTAAAACATTTCAATGCAACAACAAATGCGATCATAATCGCAAGGTAATAACTGATCCAACTGCATAATGATACCAAGCCTTAGTATGAATGGCATGTTTTCTAATCTTTTTAATCTTCAACCGCATTGCATCCATCTTGATCTTGTGATCATCGACGACATCCGCAACATGCAACTCCAATATCATCTTCTCCTCCTCAATTTTTCTTATTTTTTCCTTCAAGTAATTGTTTTCTTCTTCAATTAAATTTAACCTCTCCACAATAGGGTCGGTTGGAATTTCCGGTTCAACAACCTCCTAGATAAATAAAATCTATGTCACATTGGTCGGTATAATTGTCATAAACAATAAATGAACCAAATACTTATGAAAACATAATACATACCACATCTGAATCATAGACAGGATGAGGGCCGACGGGGGCGGATACCAAAACCATCGCACTATATAATAACAAGGAATAATAAAAGTAAGAAAATTAGACAAGTATCTGTCTGAAGTAAGAATTTTTTTCTTTTAGAAAGAAGATAAGAACAAGAGGCTCACCACGGTGGTGCTGGTGACGAGATCGGCGCGGGCAATCGACGACGGTGAAGACGGGGACGGGATGTGACAGACCGCTAAACCTAGACAAATCTCGGGGAAAATGGAGCTCGGAGGTCGAGTTTCGAGAGGAGAAAGATTAACTAGTGTGGCTGGGGCATTTCATCGAACACCTCATGTGCATAGGAGGTGAACTAGTGCACCCAAATGCCCTCCCCTCGCCGTCTTGAAAAAACAGAGCACTGTGGAGTGCTCTACCGTGGCGATGGGTATATATAGGCAAATTATTTGTCCCGGTTCGTGGCACGAACCGGAACTAAAGCCACCCCTTCTATACCGGTTCAAGGCATGAACCGGTACCAATGGCTGTGGGCCAGGAGCGCGGCCCATTGGTCCCGGTTCATGCCTAAAACCGGGACAAATGGATCTAGACGAACCGGGACCAATGCCCTCGAGGCCCCGGCCGGCCCCCTGGGCTCATGAACCGGGACTAATCCCCACCATGGGTCCCGGTTCATGAGGAACCGGGACTAATGGGCTGGCCAGGCCCGAACGATAGCCCTGTTTTCTACTAGTGCACTTTACCCAACACGCTCGATCACTCTGGCCGGACACACCTTTCTAGGGTCAATGCCCGGCCTCGGAAGATCAACACGTCGCAGCCCTACCTAGGCTCAGCAGAGAGGTCCCCGCCGGTCTACATCCTAAGCACTCCGGGGTCTTGGGCCCATCGCCCGCAGCACTCCGGGTCATTGCAAGCAGGGTGGATACCAGCACCGCCTCGGATGGCCAGCATGATCCGACCGTGCCGCACTACTGAACTGGACGTCTGACAAAGCTTCGGCTGATACTGCGACGTCGAGGCCCATAACTATTCTCGCGTGGTGGTTAGTGCGTACAGGCCAAAGGCTAACTCAGAACAAATACCCAAACCTGTTAGTGCATTGGGGGCTCGTGGAGACAAGCAGAGACTCACGATAATGTGACCCCGTCGCCCCATCTCGTGGACTTACGGCAAGGGCCCAGACTGCCCGGTCGTGCCACATAGAAAACTCGCGGGTGCTCCACGGGCCCGCCCGACTCATCAACTCGCGGGTACCCCTCAGGTCCAGCCCGACTTCAACAATGGTCTCAAGTAAAGTCCGGGTAACCATGTGTCCAAACATCAAGGGGAAAACCTGAGGAATCACCCCCAGTGGATTCCACTCGATGTAATCATGAAGGTGAACGTAAGAGGAACCACCCTTGAGGTTCGCACTTGTGGGGTTGCACGACAGAGCCGTATCCCGAGTGGTGAAGGAGGAACCACCCTCATTGACCACGACCAAATGGCAAATTGGGAGTGCGTTGTGAGGTCTCACCCTCGGCACTAGATAGTAGCTTTGTAGAGTCGAGCAACAAAACGGGCATGATGTGATGTGAGGTGTCGGGCTCTGGTCATTGATCACGTTGATCGAGTCATCAATGATGAAGTAGGGGCAACAAGGACAAGGTGGGGGTCATTGATGGGTCACTAACCAACGTATACTAAGCAGTTTAGGATAAGCAGGTAAGGTACAATGAGCAGGTTACAAAAGCAGGCAATGCATCAGAATAGGAGCAATCAATTACAGTAGCAAAATCTAATGCAAGCATGAGAGAATGGAATGGGCGATATCGAGATGATCAAGGGGGGGGGGGGCTTGCCTGGAAGCTCTGTCGAAAGGGTAAAAGGGTCGTCGTCTACGCAGTTGATCGCAGGGGCAACATCAGTCTCGAGGTCACCAGAGAGAAGAGGGGGAAAGAAACAGTAAATATAGAGCAACCAGATGCATGACAAGTTAACAAGCAGAGCTAGGGGTGTTCTAACGTAGTACTACATGATACCGGCGAAGGGGAAATAACATCCAGGAAACTTTTCCCAAAGTTTGGCATTTTCGTGCAAATCAAACGGAGGGGGGCAGTTGCATGTTCGCTTTGCTCAGGACGTGTGACAGACGAACGGAGGGTGTATCCAGATTCATCTCATCGTTCTGAGCAGCTTTCATGTATAAAACTCTTTCATCCGAGCTACAGTTGAATTTCTATGAATTTCCAAAGTTTAAACAATTTTCTGAAATTACTCAAATTAACAGAAAGGAATTACTATGTCAGCATGACATCATTGGAACGTCAGCAGTCAACAGGACGGCTGACCAGGTCAAACTGACCAGTGGGTCCCACCTGTCATAGACAGTGGACTAACAGAAGTTTAAACTAACTAAAATGAGGTTAATTAATAGTGGGGCCCCACATGTCAATGGCAAATTAGATTACTAATTACTTTCAATTATAAAAACATTTTAATTAGCTTAATTATGCGGTGGGACCTGCATGTCAGTAGTACTGGGCTGCCCAGTCAGTAGTTGACTAGGTCAACCCAGTCAACTTAGGACCGCGGGGCCCGCTGGCAGCGACCCTGGGAGTGGCCCTAGGTCAGCCATGTCGGCGACCGGCGCCGGAGTTGCGTCGGCGAGCTCTCCGTGGCGGCGAGTTCGCCGGAGCGCTGTCGGGGGCCATCATCATCACCGCGATCTTCACCAACACCGCCGTCATCTTCACCAACATCTCCATCACCTTCCCCCATCTATATTCAGCGGTCCACTCTCCCGCATCCCGCTGTACCCTCTACTTGAACATGGTGCTTTATGCTTCATATTATTATCCAATGATGTGTTGCCATCCTATGATGTCTGAGTAGATTTGCGTTGTCCTACCGGTGATTGATGAATTGCTATGATTGGTTTAATTTGCTTGTGGTTATGTTGCTGTCCTATTGTGCCCTCCGTGTCGCGCAAGCGTGAGGGAGTACCGCTGTAGGGTGTTGCAATATGTTCATGATTCGCTTATAGTGGGTTGCTTGAGTGATAGAAGCATAAACCCGAGTAAGGGGATTGTTGCGTATGGGATAAAAGGGGACTTGATACTTTAATGCTATGGTTGGGTTTTACCTTAATGAATCTTTAGTAGTTGCGGACGCTTGCTAGAGTTCCAATCATAAGTGCATATGATCCAAGTAGAGAAAGTATGTTAGCTTATGCCTCTCCCACATAAAACTTGCTATCGGTCTAGTAACGTAGTCAATTGCTTAGGGACAATTCCACTACTCCCACCACCACCTTTCCACACTCGCTATATTTACTTTATTGCATCTTTATCTAAACAACCCCTACTTTTTATTTATGTGTTCTTTATTATCTTGCAAACCTATCCTATTACACCTACAAAGTACTTCTAGTTTCATTCTTGTTCTAGGTAAAGTGAACGTCAAGCATGCGTAGAGTTGTATCGGTGGTCGATAGAACTTGAGGGAATATTTATTCTACCTTTAGCTCCTCATTGGGTTCGACACTCTTACTTAACAAAAACTGTTGCGATCCCCTACACTTGTGGGTTATCAAGACCTTTTTCTGGCGCCGTTGCCGGGGAGTCATAGCGTGGCGTGAATATTCTCGTGTGTGCTTGTTTGTTTTATCACTAAGTAATTTTTATTTGCTGTTCTATGTTGTTCTCTATCTTTAGTTATGGATATGGAACACAAAATACCAAAAAAAAATTAGGTGTACTTGCTACTCATGTAGATGGGGTAACTCCTAAAACCCCTGATTCTCATTATGTGAAAGATATTATGTACTATTTTGATAATCCTGAGAAAACCCCATTCAACTTTATATTGGGAGACACGTTGGATCAACGTGAATACTTTAGGGATTATCGCTCGACACAAAAAGGGAAACTATTATGGGATCAATTTATTATTTTGCGTTGGTATGCTCGTCAACTATGCGAGATGCATGATTATACTTGTTGCTCTAGGATGAAGGATCCACACCTTCCCTTTTCATGCAAATTCAGTGATAATGAAACCTTAGCTTCTTATGCTAATGGTAGATATGATTACTATGATGTGGAACAAATAGAAGAATTTGTTGCTTTTATGGGTCCTTATGAGATTGAATCTATGTTTAAAGCTTTTGATGATTTTGATGATTCAGTTTGTAGACCTGAAGATTTAGCTATACTTAGATATTGCTATGAAAATTATTATTACAATTACTATATTAATGCTTTTATGAAGAAATCCTCTGCTGTCCAAGAAGAGACTAATATTTTGCAGGAAGCTATGGAAGAAGAAATTGATGAAACTGTGAGCTCATTGGATGAAAAAGATGATGAGGAGAGCGAAGAACAAAAGGAGGAAGAGCGGATTAGCTACCCGTGCCCACCTTCTAATGAGAGTAACTCTTCAACTCATACATTGTTTAATTATCCTTTGTGCTTACCGAAGGATGATTGCTATGATGATTGCTATGATCCCTTGAATTTGTTTGAAATATAACTTTTTGATGATGCTTGCTATGCTTGTGGCCAAGATGCCAATATGAATTATGCTTATGGAGATGAACTTGCTATAGTTACTTATGTTACATATGAAATTGTTGCTATTGCACCCACGCATGATAGTCCTATTATCTCTTTTAATTCTCCCTACTACACTTTATCGAAGAAGTTTGTGCTTATTAAGGATTATATTGATGGGTTGCCTTTTACCATTGCACATGATGATTTTGATGAATGTAATATGCATGCGCTTGCTGCTTCTACTTGCAATTATTATGAGAGAGGAACTTTATCTCCACCTCTCTATGTTTCCAATACGATGGAATTGCAAGAAACTGTTTATACTATGCATTGGCCTTTACTTTGTGTGCATGAATTGTTCTTTTATGACATGCCGATGCATAAGAAGAGAGTTAGACTTCGTTGTTGCATGATATATGTTACTTTGTGCTCACTACTAAATCACAAATCATTGTTAATTAAAATTGGCCTTGATATACCTTGGGATCCGGGTGGATTCATTACTTATATCTACTTAGAGCATGGACATATATTTTGTAGAAAGAATTAAACTCTCTTGCTTCACTTATATCTACTTAGAGAGATGACAGGAATTGGTCATTCATATGGTTAGTCATAAAATCCTACATAAACTTGTAGATCACTGAATATGATATGTTTCATTCCTTGCAATAGTTTTGTGATATAGAGATGGTGATATTAGAGTCATGCTAGTTGAGTAAATGTGAAATTGAGAAATACTTGTGTTGAGGTTTGCAAGTCCCGTAGCATGCACGTATGGTGAACCGTTATGTAACGAAGTTGGAGCATGAGGTGCTCTTTGATTGCTTTCCTTATGAGTGGAAGTCGGGGACGAGCGATGGTCTTTTCCTACCAATCTATCCCTCTTGGGGCATGCGTAGTAGTACTTTGCTTCGAGGGCTAAGTAGACTTTTGTAATAAGTATATGAGTTCTTTATGACTAATGTGAGTCCATGGATATACGCACACTCATCCTTCCACGTTGCTAGTTTCTATTTTACCACGCAACTTTCGCCGGTAGCATAAACCCATTATTTACCCTGCTCAAAACAGCCACCATACCTACCTATATGGCATTTCCATAGCCATTCCGAGATATATTGCCATGCAACTTTCCACCGTTCCGTTTATTATGACACGTTTCATCATTGTCATATTGCTCTTTGCATGATCATGTAGTTGACATCGTATTTGTGGCAAGGCCACCTTCATAATTTTCATACATATCACTCTTGATTCATTGCATATCCCGGTACACCGCCGGAGGCATTCATATAGAGTCATATTTTGTTCTAGCTTTGAGTTGTAATATTGAGTTGTAAGTAAATAAAAGTGTGATGATCATCACTATTAGAGCATTGCCCCAGTGAGGAAAGGATGAAGGAGACTATGATTCCCCCACAAGTCAGGATGAGACTCCGGACTTTATGAAAAATAAAAGAGGCCAAAGAAGCCCAAATAAAAAAAGAGGCCAAAGAAGCCCACCAAAAACTAAAAAGAAAAAAAGAAAAAAAGAGAAGAAGAAAAAAAGAAAATAAAAAAATGAGAGAAAAAGAGAGAAGGGGCAATGTTATTATCCTTTTACCACACTTGTGCTTCAGAGTAGCACCATGTTCTTCATAGAGAGAGCCTCCTATGCTTTCACTTTCATATACTAGTGGGAATTTTCATTATAGAACTTGGCTTGTATATTCCGATGATGGGCTTCCTCAAACGCCCGAGGTCTTCATGAGCAAGCAAGTTGGATGCACACCCACTTAGCTTCCAGTTTGAGCTTTCATACACTTATAGCTCTTAGTGCATCCGTTGCATGGCAATGCCTACTCACTCACATTGATATCTATTGATGAGCATCTCCATAGCCCGTTGATACGCCTAGTTGATGTGAGACTATCTTCTCCCTCTTTTTGTTCTCACAACCACCACCATATACCACCATAGTGCTATGTCCATGGCTTGCGCTCATGTATTGCGTAAGAGTTGAAAAAGCTGAAGCGCATTAAAAAGTATGAAGCAATTGCTCGGCTCGTCATCGGGGTTGGGCATGATGGGAGTATTTTGTGTGACGAAGATGGAGCATAGCCAGACTATATGATTTTGTAGGGATGAGCTTTCTTTGGCTATGTTATTTCGATAAGACATAATTGCTTGGTTGGTATGCTTGAAGTATTATTTTTTTTATGTCAAATGATAGACTATTGCTTTGAATCACTCGTGTCTTAATATTCATGCCATGATTAGACATATGGTCAAGATTATGCTAGGTAGCATTCCACATCAAAAAATATCTTTTTTATCATTTACCTACTCGAGGACGAGCAGGAATTAAGCTTGGGGATGCTGATACGTCTCTGTCGTATCTATAATTTTTGATTGTTCCATGCCAATATTCTTCAACTTTCATATACTTTTGGCAACTTTTTATACTATTTTTGGGGCTAACATATTGATCCAGTGCCCAGTGCCAGTTCCTGTCTGTTGCATGTTTTATGTTTCGCAGAAAACCAATATCAAACGGAATCCAAACGGGATAAAACGGACGGAGAATTATTTTGGAATATTTGGGATTTTCCGGAGGAAGAATCAACGCGAAACGGTGTCCGGGTTGGCCACGAGAAAGGGGGGCGCTCCCCCTACCCCTGGGTGCCCCCTGTGCTCTTGTGGGCCACCCACCAGGCGGTTGACGCTCTACTATTGCCGCAAGAAAGCTTATTTTATGAGAAAAATCTGGGCGAAAGATTCACCCCAATTGGAGTTACGGATCTCCAGATATAAAGGAAACGATGAAGGGGCAGAACCAGAGGACGCAGAAACAGAGAGATAGATCCAATCTCAGAGGGGCTCTAGCCCCTCCCAAGCCATGGGAGCCAAGGACGAGAGGGGAAACCCTTCTCCCATCTAGGGAGGAGGTCAAGGAAGAAGAAGAAGAAGGGGCCCTCTCTCCCCCTTGCTTCCGGTGGCGCCGGAGTGCTGCCGAGGGCTATCATCATCACTGCGATCTTCACCAACACCGCCGTCATCTTCACCAACATCTCCATCACCTTCCCCCATCTATATTCAGCAGTCCACTCCCCCGCATCCCGCTGTACCCTCTACTTGAACATGGTGCTTTATGCTTCATATTATTATCCAATGATGTGTTGCCATCCTATGATGTCTGAGTAGATTTTCGTTGTCCTACCGGTGATTGATGAATTGCTATGATTGGTTTAATTTGCTTGTGGTTTTGTTGCTGTCCTATTGTGCCCTCCGTGTCGCGCAAGCGTGAGGGAGTACCTCTGTAGGGTGTTGCAATATGTTCATGATTCGCTATAGTGGGTTGCTTGAGTGACAGAAGCATAAACCCGAGTAAGGGGACTGTTGCGCATGGGATAAAAGGGGACTTGGTACTTTATTGCTATGGTTGGGTTTTACCTTAATGAATCTTTAGTAGTTGCGGACGCTTGCTAGAGTTCCAATCATAAGTGCATATGATCCAAGTAGAGAAAGTACGTTAGCTTATGCCTCTCCCACATAAAACTTGCTATCGGTTTAGTAACATAGTCAATTGCTTAGGGACAATTCCACTACTCCTACCACCACTTTTCCACACTCGCTATATTTACTTTATTACATCTTTATCTAAACAGCCCCTACTTTTTATTCACATGTTCTTTATTATCTTGCAAACCTATCCTATCACACCTACAAAGTACTTGTAGTTTCATTCTTGTTCTAGGTAAAGTGAACGTCAAGCGTGCGTAGAGTTGTATCGGTGGTCGATAGAACTTGAGGGAATATTTATTCTACCTTTAGCTCCTCGTTGGGTTCGACACTCTTACTTATCGAAAACTGTTGCGATCCCCTACACTTGTGGGTTATCAAGAGAAGGCACTAATCATTTTGCACGGTCATGATAGGAAGGCAGGTCAGAGGACGACCTGTCAGTTATGTTGGCAACAACGTTGGTACCAAGGGCGAGGGATAAAGAGAACCATTTTCCTGCTCGTTAAGACAAGGCGGATCAATAGGCAAATTTCTCGTCCATTTGTGGCTACCGTAATGTCATCAACAATAGTAACAAGGTCTTACTGGCAGAGTTTGTACACTAAGGTATTTACATAAGCTAGGAATTATCACTGCTCAGATATGTTACGTTACAAGAAAGGATAAAAAAACAATGGAAAGGAAAGTGTAGACATTGAATCAGTTAGCGGTGTTCTCAAGTGTCTAACAACTCAGAACCCGTGGAAAATTTGGAATCGACAAGAAATAATAGTTGACGAAGAACTCATAAGAAGTTATGTACTTCCATGATATGCTCGAGATACTAGAGGGTAATACTCGAGGGTAGAGCAGAATAGAGGCTGGAGAGGTGAAAAGATCTGCAGAAGACAAGTACTTCACCTTGTTCGATAAATGGGATCAAAGAAGAACAATATGGTCGGAACCACGGTTGCAATGGACCAAACTTAGACACAAGATGAACTTATCACAAGGGGGGTTATTATTATAACAATAAGCTTCCATGATAAGTTCCACATCGGGTCCATGGGCATGAACACAAAGGCTCAAGGTCGACTCCCACTTCTCCAATGAATAACCTTCCATTCACTTCTCGCATTTGAAGAAGTTGTAGTGTTGAAATCTTATCTGAAGAAACTCTAGTAGATATAACCCGCATAATCTTCGGGTTCACACAGATTTAGGGAAGACATAGATTCAACCCATAGGGGCATCTTAGGCACGTATACCACAAACTTCACGAGTAAATAACTCATGCCCAAAAGCAGAGTATGGTTGAGAAAAGCAGGGGATACAATTTACCAAAGGCATTATGTATCCAAGGAAAAAGGCGCACAAGATTACTGAATACGAAGTGCGCTGTCGGATAAAACCCAACGAAGGACCCGGAGGGCCATAATGGATGTGATGTGAGTATCGGTACTCAACCAGAAGAAGAAAGAATGCAAGGAGGTCAGGTTGTAGAAACAACTGACTAATTCAAGGCTCAAATACAAAGGAATTATGTTTTCCAAAATGGGGGATCAAAAGAAGAGGCTCTGACCAAGGTGTTTGATCTTTCTTGGGAGCCTCAAGTTCCGACTGTACTTACAGACGGGAATTAGCTATGCGTTCCCCTGTCCATCCTCACTCGCTAGTCTAAGCCCGTAATGATGTTCTAGCTTCTGATGATACACTAAACGAACAGAGAAGGTCCTAGATCGGGTATTGTTTTAAGCAACAAAGTCATCAAAACCTTGAACATTAAGTGGATTTTGTAAAATTCTTTGAACATCCACTGGAGAGAAAACATCTCGCATAAGAACCTCATCCCACTATCCTGAGTACGGGGCTATTAATTCTTCTACCTTTGTCAACATGGTTGCACCTCTTGGTGTGAGGTCTTTGCATGATACAACAGTTGGAATCCAAGGATCCTATCAAATATTAATTTTTATTCCAGTCCCAACTCGCCAAATGTAGCCCCTTTGAAAAGTTTCAATCCCCGCGACTATGCTTTCCCAAGTGTATCAGGATCCCCTTTTCAGTCTTGCTTTCAAGATATTACCTTTTGGATAACATTTTGCACTCAACACATGTGTACACAAAGAGCCAGGGTTCTAGACTAGTCGTCATCACTACTTCACTAACATAGCAAGTTTAAAACTGTGAAGGTCTCTAAACGCCAACCCCCTTCCTTCTTCAGAATGCATAACTACCATCAAGAAAACCAATGCATATTCTTTTTCCCCATTATTTCCCCACCAAAACTAGTAATTTCATCGGTAATTTGATATGTCTCCAACGTATCTTTAATTTTCGATTGTTTTTCATGCTATTACTTCACTAACATAGCAAGTTTAAAACTGTGAAGGTCTCTAAACGCCAACCCCCTTCCTTCTTCAGAATGCATAACTACCATCAAGAAAACCAATGCATCTTCTTTTTCCCCATTATTTCCCCACCAAAACCAGTAATTTCATCGGTAATTTTATATGTCTCCAACGTATCTTTAATTTTCAATTGTTTTTCATGCTATTATATTATCAATCTTAAACACTTTATATGCAATTTTATATTATTTTTAGAACTAACCTATTAACTCAGTGCCCAGTGCCAGTTCTTGATTCTGCCTATTTTATTGTTTTACAGAAAAACAATACCAAATGAAGTCCAAACATGATGAAACTTTACGAGAAGTTTTTTGGGACCAGAATGGACCCTAGAAGCTTAAGAGTAGGCCAAAAGATGTACGAGAGAGCCATAAGCTCACACGTAGTGGGTTCAATCTTGCGGTGTCCTCACCCAGTGACAGAAAGGGTAGTGAGCCACGTATTGTATTGTTGGTACTAAGCAAAAACGATGGGGTTTAATCATATTGCTTGATTTTATTTTGTCTACATTATGTCATCTTGCTTAAAGTGTTAATCTATTTGTCATGAACTTAATACCATAGATGCATGCTAGATATAGGTCGATTTGTGGAGTAATAGTAGTAGATGCAGACAGGAGTCGGTCTACTTATCACAGATGTAATGCGTATATACATGATCATTGTCATGAATAACGTCATAACTATGCACTTTTCTATCAATTGTCCAACAATAATTTGTCTACATATCGGATGCCATTTTTATGAGAGATAAGCCTGTAGTGAAAACTATGCCCCTCGGGTCTACTTTAATCATATTACAAAAACCAAATATACCTTGTTGCAATTTTTTTCCTTCATTTTGTTTTGTAATTTATCTATCTAGTACTATCAGATTTAATCCTTACAATTAACGAGTACAAGGGGATTGACAACCCTCTTGCCCACGTTGGGTGCAAGTACTTGCCCTTGTGTGTGTAGGTAATGTTGACAGGTATTTGTCTGATTCTTTTATTGGTTTGATAAACTTGGTTCTCCACCGAGGGAAATATTATCCGCTACTATATTGCTTCATCCTTCCTCTTTGGGAAAAATCCCACTGCAGCTCACTAGTAGCAGTAACTAACTTGCAAATTCCCTTTGACAGTTTTAACACTGACATGACATACGATGGAATTGCTTGAGAAACTGATTTAATCAAAATCTCCTTTATTTCCATAGAGAGTTTTTTTTCCAACGCTTTAGTGGCTGACATACTCTATCAATAAGATGTTGAAAGCAATCACTCATGTCGACCCCTACCATAGTAGGAAGTCCCAACTACTCCTTTTCATCCGCGAATAAGTGTACATCTATCTTTTGTGATGAGAACATGACTACCTTGGATAAGTCCAAAAATATTGCATACATGCAAATTTGTTAGGTGATTTCTAGTGCAAACTATTCAATAATCTATTTATGTTATCGAGAACAAAAATACTTCACACACTTTTGTGTTTTGTCTAATTGCAGGTGTATGGGACATTTGTACAATCCACATATGAAGATAAGGGAAAAGGAGAAGTTTATGTTCTGTTCAAAAAGTCCTCTCACGTCACTTTTGGGCCAAGAGAAGATAGACTCCAAGTCTCTCACGTTCTGGATTCAGTTTCGGACTGCACAGACATACCTGACTCAAAACGCCAACAACTTTTTCATACGGACTCCGAATTGGGTGATTTTTTTTGCTGGAAACTAGATTTTGTGCACTTTCCAATCCAATTGGATTCACCTTCAAATTCGTCCGGACCATTGAGTTATGGACGAAACAATCTGATGCTGCAGCAGAATCCGAGTCAAACTACAAGTCCAAAGGTGTTACATCACCTCCACTTGGGCCCATTGGCCTTGTATGACCTAGGGTTAGTTTTAGGCTTCTTTGGGACGTCCTCCCACCTCCTTGGCCACCAGCCCTTGCTCCTATATAAGTAGATCCATCTAGTAGCTTTTCCCTTGGGATTTGTTTAGTTAAAAGTTAGCCATTGCAACTTCGTGTACTTCGTTTGTGTCCAACACCAGACCAAGACCGCTTACGGATCCCCACCTTTATCAGTACTTCATATATATTCACAATATTCAGATTGCTTTATTATATTCTTGCTTGTTCTTCGATTGCTTGCAGGAATAGACCTTCGTGGTCAGGTTGATCGTGCTCCGGCGTGGTCAATAACCTGTCAGAGTTGGTTTAGCGATTGCTAAGGCGCAACATCGTGTATGTTTGTAGTCGGATCCTTAAAGCCGTGTCCACCAAATCGATAGTTATCATCTCATCGAAAGATCGGGACACCCCGCCTCTATCAAGTGGTATCAGTTTTCAGGTTGCTCGGTGAGAATTTCCAGTTTTCCCTAGATTAGATTTATTTTCTTACCTATTATCCAAGAAAAAGCCACAAAAAAATTAGATCTATTCATCCTTTGTCCAAGCCAGTCTGAGCCTTTGCAATTTTATTTTCATTGTTTGCATTATTGAATTATTGGTTGCATCGTTCGTGTCGAGTTGCTGGTCTTAGTGTCTAGTCCATTTAGAGTTTCGAGTTCTGTTCACATTAGTCACAACGCCGCTGCATCGTTATCCCTTCCGTTGTCCACCACCCATCCATCATTTTCCACCATGTGCTACCCATCGTTCATTGTCATAATCATAGTTGAGATCGTTCACATCTTCGCTTGATCCAATCTGCATCTTATCTAGTTTGTTTTGGAAAGAGGGAGAAAAAAAAGGCAGAGAGAAAAAAAAGACAAAAAAAGAGAGAAAAGAGTAAAAAAAGACAGAGAAAAAAAGGAGAGTAAGAAAAAAAAGTGTGAGGAAAAAAAAGAGAAGAAAAAAAAACAAAATTCGGATCTATCTAGACTCAATCTCATAGTTGAATTCGGACTGGAATCTGTTTTATGCACTGTTCATTAAAACAGGCATAACTTCCTCATACGAAGTCCGTTTTGGCTCCACAAGTACTAAATTAAAGCTAGCGACTAGGCGCATCTGAATAGTTGCAAAAGCTAGTTCAATATTTGACGTCTCAAAATCAGCTTCTAAATAGGCCTTTTTGCCCTCTGAAGTTCGCGCATACAGTTTGTTCCCGTTTTTCAGGCCAGTTTTTGAATTCTTTGACTCCTCATATAATTTTGGAATTGAGTGATTCTTTTTTCATTGGAAAGCTTGAGTTAGTAGCAAACTTTTCAAGGGGAAAGTTGGAGAGAGAGTTGTTATATATCCTGCTTGGCAGTTGTTTTTCATCATTATCTTTACTGCCGTTGTGATCTTCACTTATATTGTGCTGTCTAGAGCTACTTATTCTTCATTGATGCTAGTTGTGCTACGCCGTGACCTCATTAGTGTTCTAGGCTCGCATCTCTAGTCCGGTCTAGCCTAGGATCAGCACAGCATCGTCTTTGAGCGTTTATTCAACATTGCATCTCTGAATTCATTATTGCAAATCTTTTGCTAACATATATAGCCAACCCAGCTCCACATATTACTACACCGTATATACGTATGCTCCCCTGGCAATCGCTTTACACAATCTTCAGAGTAATTTGACACTGCTGGCTGCCTGTCACTATTAGAGTTATAATATAAGTCATGTACCCCTTTGGATTTATCCCGTTGTATAAGGGGTTTCCTGCATATGTTACACATCTGTACATGTATATATATTGGCCTATGGCCTCACGGGAATACAAGTTGCTTATTTCTAACATGGTATTAGAGCTAGGTCAATTTTTTTACACGCTGCAACTCGTGTGATTGATCCTCCCATGGTGACGCGGCTGTTTCTCTCTCCGCCGCTGGTTTCCCACGTCTGCTCCTGCTACTGGTCCCCACGACCGCTCAACTCTATCCCCGACCGAGGCTGCCCGCCTGATCGCTCCTTGCCCGACTCCTGCTTGAGCTGGGATCGAAGCCACCTGCCCTTTATCTCCCGATGGGATCGGCCCTGCCCTGTCTTGTGCTTCCGCTCCCGCAGAAGACTCGATCTCGCAGGCCGCCCCGATTGAAAGCTCCCGCAGACTCGATCTCGCAGGCCGCCTCGATCGAAAGCTCCCGCAGACTCGATCTCGCAGGCCTCCCCGATCAAAAGCAGGTCGCCCCGATCTGCCCTCCTGCACTGCTCTCGCCGGCCCGGATTTTGGATCCCGCGGGCCCCCGATCTCGCGGCCCCAGACTCCCGCACGACAGCCCCAGACTCCCGCCGGCCCAGGGCCCCGCCGCCCTCTGCGGGTCTTCGACCCGAATCGATCTGCCGCAAAAAAATGTCCGCTTCATCAGGCTACGTTGCTGTCCCTCGCTGTCCGGTGATCTTTGATGGTACTAACTACACCGAGTTCACTGGCTTCATGCGCATTCACATGTATGGCATCCGTCTCTGGGGTGTTCTTTCTGGCGAGGTCTGCTGTCCGCCACGTCCGGTTCCTCCGGTTGCCCCTACTCCGCCAACTCCACTGGTTCTTCCTACAGATGCTAATCAGGCCGCCAAAGATGCGGCTAAGCTTGCTCATGAGGCTGCTGATCATGCTTATGATGAGAGGGTTTTGGCATATGAGGAGGCTCTTCAGACGTATCATGGTGCTCTGTCTGTTTACACCCAGTGGCTTGATGATGATGCTCGTTCTGCAGCTGTCCTCACTGCTAGTGTTCTGCCTCAGTTTGCTTCTGAGTTTCTGGGTCTTCCTACTGTCTTTCAGATGTGGACCTGTCTTCGTCAGCGCTATGAGCCATCTGGTGATGCCTTATAACTTTCTGTGGTCCGTCAGGAGCATGCTCTTCAGCAGGGTGACTCTACTGTTGATGACTTCTATGCACAGAGTTCTGCTATCTGGCGCCAGCTTGATTCTCTCCGCAATGCTGGTTGTCGTACTTGCCCCTGTTGCCAGGCAGTCCAGGCCAATTTGGAGTTCCATCATGTCTACGAGTTCCTGTCTCGGCTCCGTAAGGAGTTTGAGCCCCGACGTGCTCAGTTGTTTGCTCGTGGCCATATTTCTCTCATGGAGGAGCTTTTTGAGATTCGTGCTGAGGAGACTCGCTTACGTGGTGCTGGTTTGCTAGAGGTTCCCTCTGTGCTCGCTACTCGAGCTTCTTCCATGCCACCTGCTGACCAACCCCTTCTCGCTCGAGTGCTCCGCCGCTCTTGCCCACTCCTTTTGGAGGCTCAGGTCGCCCCCGTCCACATTGCGACTACTGCAACAATGATGGTCATATTGAGCCCCAATGCTACACAAAGAGGAAACACCTGCGCAGGGCGCGATCATCATCTTTAGGGACTTCGTCATCTACCTCGACAGCTTCAGCCATTGCTTTGACTGAGCAGGATATTCTGAGACTTAAGCGTCTACTCGCGGCTTTAGGTTCTTCCTTGACGGGTACTGCTAGTTTTGTGACTGATGCTTCTCGCACTGAGCAACCGCCCTCTACACAGTCAGGTACATCCCCATGGGTTCTGGACTCTGGAGCTTCTTTTCATTTGTCTTCTCATTCTTCCACTTTGTCCTCTCTTCGATCGCTGGATTCTCCTGTTCATGTCTTCACTACTGATGGTACTTCACTTTTTGTTGTTAGCAGATGCCATCTTACCACTCCTTCTTATTCTGTTCCTGATGTTGCTCATGTTCCTAAACTTACCATGAATTTGTTTTCTGCTGGTCAACTTACTGATTCTGGTTGTCGCGTCATTCTTGACATTGACTCTTATTCTGTCCAGGACCGTCGCACGCACACTATGGTTGGGGCTGGCCCTCGCCGCCGTGATTCTCAGGGTCTTTGGGAGTTGGACTGGCTTCATGTTCCTTCCGCTGTCACCACCATCGCCAGTTCCTCCGCTTCAGTCGCCTCTGTTACTGGTTCCTTCAAGCAGTGGCATCATCGGCTGGGTCATCTGTGTGGTTCTCGGTTGTCATCTTTAGTTCGTCGAGGTCTTTTGGGGTCTGTCTCAGGAGATGTCTCTTTAGAGTGTTAGGGTTGTCGTCTTGGCAAGCAGATTCAGTTACCATATTCACATAGTGAGTCAGTGTCTAAGCGTCCTTTCGATTTAGTCCATTCTGATGTATGGGGTCCGGCTCCTTTTGCTTCAAAAGGTGGTCATAAATACTATATTATTTTCATAGATGATTTCTCTCGTTACACATGGCTTTATTTCATGACTTCTCGTAGTAAGGTGTTGTCTATTTATAAGCGTTTTGCTGCCATGGTTCATACTCAGTTCTCTTCCCCCATTCGTGTTTTTCGTGCTGACTCCACTAGTGAGTATATCTCTAAGATGTTGCGTGGTGTTCTTGCCGAGCAAGGAACTCTCTCTCAATTCTCTTGTCCTGGTGCTCATGCTCAGAATGGTGTGGCTGAGCGAAAGCATCGACATCTTCTTGAGACGGCTCTTGCATTAATGATTGCTGCCTCTCTCCCACCTCATTTTTGGGCTAAGGCCGTCTCCACCTCCACCCATCTTATCAATATACAGCCTTCTGCTGCTCTACAGGGTGGTTTCCTTTCGAGCATCTTTTTGATCATTCTCCCGATTATTCGATGCTTCGCTTGTTTGGTTGTGTTTGCTATGTTCTTCTTGCCCCTCGCGAACGCACCAAACTGACCGCTCAGTCTGTTGAGTGTGTCTTCTTAGGCTATAGTGATGAGCATAAGGGCTATCGTTGTTGGGATCCTATTGGTCGTCGGATGCATATCTCTCGGGACGTGACTTTTGATGAGTCTCGTCCCTTCTACTCACGCCCATCTTCCTCGACTTTTTCAGTGCAGGATATCTCTTTCCTCACTTTTCCCGACTCACCTATCACCCCCGTTGAGCCTGTGCCTATTCGTTCCACTCCCTATGCTTCTCCCCTCTAGTCGATTTGCAGCCACCATCTTCCCCGATCTCCTCGCCTAGCATGTCACCAGATTCTACACTTTCATCTCCGGTGCCTTCTTCGCCGTCGCCACCCGATTCTACCTTGGCGATTCCTCCTTCTATTGTTCCATCTTTTCCTCAACATTACACTCGTCGTTCATGACCTGTGGATGCCTCTGTGGATGAGTCCTCATCTTCCTCTCAGCCTACTTATGGCTTGCATTCTCGTCCTCGTCCGCCTGTTGATCGCTTTGGATTTCCCACCGCTGGTGCTGCAGTTCTTGAGCCGACTTCTTATCGTCAGGCTGTTGTTCATCCTGAATGGCAGTTTGCGATGGCATAGGAGATTGTTGCTCTTGAACGCATTGGTACCTGGGATCTTGTTTCTCTTCCTCCCGGAGTCTGTCCCATCACTTGTAAGTGGGTCTACAAGGTTAAGACTCGCTCCGATGGTTCCCTTGAGCGTCACAAAGCTCGTCTTGTGGCTCGTGGTTTTCAGCAGGAGAATGGTCGTGATTATGACGAGACTTTTGCTCCTATGGCCCATATGACCACTATTCGTACACTTCTTGCCGTTGCTTCTGCACGCCACTGGTCTATATCTCAGCTTGATGTTAAGAATGCCTTTCTTAATGGTGAGCTGCGTGAGGAGGTGTACATGCAACCACCACCTGGGCATCCTGTTCCTGATGGCATGGTATGTTGTCTTCGTTGCTCTCTCTATGGCCTTAAGCAAGCCCCCCGCGCCTGGTTTGAGAGTTTTGCCTCTGTGGTCACTGCCGCTGGTTTTTCAGCAAGTGCTCATGATCCAGCATTGTTTATTCACCTTTCTCCTCGTGGTCGGACTCTTCTTCTTCTCTATGTTGATGACATGATCATCATTGGGGATGACCCCGAGTATATTGCCTTTGTAAAGGCCCGACTTAGTGAGCAGTTTCTTATGTCTGATCTTGGACCTCTTCGCTACTTTCTTGGGATTGAAGTCTCTTCTACCTCTGATGGCTTTTTTATATCCCAGGAAAAGTATATCCAGGATCTTCTTGCTCGTGCTGCTCTTACTGACGAGCGCATTGTTGAGACTCCTATGGAGCTCAATGTTCACCTCCGTGCTACTGATGGTGATCCTCTCCCTGACCTGACGCATTATCGTCATCTTGTTGGAAGTCTTGTCTATCTAGCCGTCACTCGTCCGGACATCTCTTATCCGGTTCATATTCTGAGTCAGTTCGTCTCTGCTCCCACATCGGTTCACTATAGTCATCTCCTTCGTGTTCTCCGATATCTTCGGGGCACGATCTCTCACCATCTATTCTTTCCTCGCTCCAGTTCTTTACAGCTTCAGGCCTATTCGGATGCTACGTGGGCTAGTGATCCTTCATATCACCGTTCACTTTCTGCTTACTGCGTTTTTCTTGGTGGTTCTCTCATTGCCTGGAAGACGAAGAAACAGATTGCATTTTCCCGTTCGAGTGCCGAGGCTGAGTTGCGAGCAATGGCTCTTTTGACGGCAGAGGTGACTTGGTTACGGTGGTTACTTCAGGATTTTGGTGTTTCTGTCACTACACCGACTCTGGTCTTATCTGACAGTACATGTGCTATTAGCATTGCACGCGATCCTGTGAAGCATGAGCTCACCAAGCATATTGGTGTTGATGCTTTCTATGTGCGCACTGGTGTGCAGGATCAGGTTATTGCTCTTCAGTATGTGCCTTCTGAGTTACAGTTGGCGGATTTCCTGACGAAGGCCCAGACTAGAGCACAACATGGATTTTATCTCTCCAAACTCGGTGTTCATCCACCATGAGTTTGAGGGGGGTGTTAGAGTTATAATATAAGTCATGTACCCCTTTGTATTTATCCCGTTGTATAAGGGGTTTCCTGCATATGTTACACACCTGTACATGTATATATATCGGCCTATGGCCTCATGGGAATACAAGTTGCTTATTCCTAACAGTCACCACCTGCTGCATGGTAAGAACTTGTAAGATATTGATATTTGCTATACCGTGAGTGTTTTACCACCACATCCTAGTAGTTCATAGGAACATTATTCTCGGATTTTGTTTCTTGTTTTCTACTAACTATGGCAGGTTCCGAAGTTGTTAGTTCTTGGGCTTCATCGATCGTGGGAGATTTGCCATCACCTAAGAAAATACAACAACCATCACAAGAGGAGCAACAACATCAGAATGCACATGAGGTTAATGTTTCCATGCCACCATTTACTGGTCGTTTTAGGCCTGATTTATATATTGAATGGGAGTACAAAATAAATGATATATTTTCTTCCCACACTTTTGATGAGCATGGAAAATTTCAAGTTGCGGTTAGTACTTTCAGTAGCTTCGCTTTAGTTTGGTGGAGTGAATACTGTCGGTTAAACCATGATTATATACCTACTACTTGGGATGGTTTAAAACATGTCATGAGAGATAGATTCGTCGATGTTTATTATACTCGTGGCATGATTAAAAAACTAGAACATTTAAAACAAGGTAGTTACACTATAACAAAATATTATGATGATTTACAAACTACCTTGTTACACTCATTTTTAGAAGAAAGTGAAGAAGATTTTATGGATAGATTTTGGGGAGGATTAAACCATGATATTCAGGAGATACTAATTCATGAAGAGTGTTATCCTATGGTCCATTTGTTTTGGCTTGCTTGTAAAGTTGAACAGTAAATAAAACGACGTGTTGCCCACAAGGAGAACAAGCGCATAGTGCACATTCCAAGTGTTGATACAGATGTTTCTTCAACTACTAGGCGTACTATGACAACCACATCCGTTGTTGCGAGGACTACGTCATCTCCACTGTGTGACACATCACCATCGAGGGTGCCTGCATCATCTGAGTTGATCATAAGAGGTAATGACAAAGGTACGCATTTTCCACTTTCACATGAGAATGATGCATGCCTAGTTAACTTGAATACATCATGTGTTGAGTTACCTATTGATTTGAGCACGCCACCTAGTTTAGAGAATCATGTTACTATCATGAATGCATCATGTGATCAAACAACTGAAATACCAACAATTTTGAGTGCGTCCATTGAATTAACTATTGATATCAAAGAACCATGTGAATCAGGAAATCATTTAGATTTGGATCAAATACATTTTAAAATAATTGTGCCAATGTTTAATCATTTTGATATGACATCTAATCTTGGTGATCATTCTGTGTCAAATGACTTATTGCATGTTTTCTTATTTAAGCATGTTGTAGCATGTAAAATTTGATGCACGTAAGGTTTATTCACCAATGTTGGGATGGTTTAATGATGAATATTGTCAATCTTTTGGTATGAATAAGAACTTCACTTATATGTGCAAACTGAGTTGCAATATTTTTATGCATTCTACTTATGATAATACTTTGGCTTTATATTTTATAATCTATGAAGGTTCCTCATATATACATGTGTCATATGTGCAAAAATCAAGGGAAGTAAAAATGGATGACATATACATATACAGCATGTACACCTTGTCTGTTTTGTTAGCCACATTTCACATTAAGCAACGCCGAGGACGGCTTTGTTTTCAAGAAGGGGAGGATGATGAGAACATGACTACCTTGGATAAGACAAAAATATTGCATACATACATATTTGTCAGGTGATTTCTAGTGCAAACTATTCAATAATCTATTTATGTTATCCAGAACAAAAATACTTCACACACTTTTGTGTTTTGTCTAATTGCATGTGTATGGGACATTTGTACAATCCACATATGAAGATAAGGGAAAAGGAGAAGTTTAGGTTCTGTTCAAAAAGTCCTCTCACGTCACTTTTGGTCCAAGAGAAGATAGAGTCCAAGTCTCTCACGTTCTGGATTCAGATTTGGACTGCACAGACATACCTGACTCAAAACGCCAACAACTTTTTCATACGGACTCCGAATTGGGTGATTTTTTTGCTGGAAACTAGATTTCGTGCACTTTTCAATCTAATTGGATTCACCTTCAAATTCATCCGGACTGTTGAGTTATGGACGAAACAATCTGATGTTGCAGCAAAATCCGAGTCAAACTACAAGTCCAAAGGTGTTACATCACCTCCACTTGAGCCCATTGGCCTTGTACAACCTAGGGTTACTTTTAGGCTGCTTTGGGACGTCCTCCCACACCTCCTTGGCCGCCACCCCTTGCTCCTATATAAGTAGATCCATCTAGTAGCTTTTCCCTTGGGGTTTGTTTAGTTAAAAGTTAGCCATTGCAACTTCGTGTACTTTGTTTGTGTCCAACGACCAGACCAGGACCGCTTACGGATCCCCACCTTTATCAGTACTTCATATATATTCGCAATATTCAGATTACTTTATTATATTCTTGCTTGTTCTTCGATTGCTTGCAGGAATAGACCTTCGTGGTCAGGTTGATCGTGCTCCGGCATGGTCAATAACCTCTCAGAGTTGGTTTAGCGATTGCTAAGGCACAACACCGTGAACGTTTGTAGTCGGATTGTCAAAGTCGTCTCCACCAAATCGATAGTTATCATCTCATCGAAAGATCAGGACACCCCGCCTCTATCATTTTGTGTTAAGTCAAAGGTTTAAAATGTTGACCAATTTTCTGGGAAAGTAGCAACACTTATGTCACTAAATTAGTATCACTAGATCCGTCTTGAGATGTACTTTGACAATATAGCCATTTGATGTCATATATGTTACTACTATTTTCTATAAAGTTGATCAAAATTTTAAAACTTTGACTTAGAAAAAAGCTAGATGTACACTTATTCACGGAGGGAGGGAGTAAGTGTCGAAGAGAGCTTCCATGACAAAGTTCAATTTCTGCACACATTTTCTCTGACACAGATATTACTTAGTATTAGGGCTTAAAAAAGGTACTAGACTTAGCAATACTCACAAGTTGACCTGAGCTACTGTAATATGTGTCGAGCACCCGTTTCAGAGTGCTTGCAGTATGAGCATTTACCTTCATCAAAATAAGAGAGTCATCTACAAATAAACGATGAGAAATAGATGGTGTGTTTCTACATACTCGATACCTGCTAGTCCACCCACTTCCTCTCCATGAGCCAAAGTACTAGAAAGACCCTCCGGACATAGCAGAAAGAGATAAGGGGATAGCAGGCAGTCCTGTTTAAGACATATAGTGAGCATAAATTTCTCGACAAGTATCATTTAATCGAACTCTGTAGCTGGGCGAGGATACACATTCCATAATCAATTCCACAAGCTGCAAATTGAAGCCATCTTTAACATCATACAGTAGAAATCCCCACTCACCATGATCATAAGCTTTGTTCATATCCAATTTCAATGCACAATAACGATAAGACCCATGGGGAGTTCCCTTAACTTTGTGTTGTTAGGTTGGTGGGGAGTTTCGAACACATGTTGTCTAACCAGAAAATATGATGCAAGAATCTAATTCCACTAGTTTATTAATAGGGGTAGGCACTGAGAACTGGGTGATGATTGTTTGAGAGAATATCTCAACCTCTTACCATAAGTCATGTTATCATCCTTTGAGGTAATCCTAATGATACGCTAATCAAACAAACGACAAATATAGCTATGTTCTTAGACATAATACTCATTAAAAACAAATAGAGAATTGTGACTAAAATTCCACATCTGATATCTATTCTCTCTATAACTACCTTTTCTAAATCTTGTTCCTCTCCCCAATAGTGGCCAAATGTGTTGTAGGGTTAACCTAAAATAACATTTTTAGAACCTGAAAACATGCTTTCCATTGTAATACTACCTACAACTGCAACATTGTGGAACATGTCTATAATTCATAATATATAATATGTTCATTTATATGGAAAACGAAATGCTTGAATAGAGCATGTATTCTTGGTTGTGTTGTTTTGGATATTAAGCAAAAATGCAACAATAAATTCGGATGCATGATATACATGAGCATCATATAACATAAGAGGTTCATTCCTACTATCTTATTTATTTTGACATGCAGTCTATCCACCTTAGCAAGTCTGCCGCGTCAACATTTCGTTACCGGCTTACGGATGGGCCCGACAAGCACAACAGCCCAGCCAAATCAGCATCCGTTACCGTTTGACCAGCGAATAGAATGGAGCTCTCTCTCCCTCGATAGCCCTCTCGCAAGTTGTGACCCATGTTTGCGGTAAGCGCAATGGCTGGGATCCATCTCTGCGTGAGGCCACTCCTTTGGGACCACCGTCCGTGCGGCTCGCCTCCATACCGGTATTTCGCATCTACTATGATAGAATTAGAAAATCGTGTGGGCTGGAATCTGCAACCAGCGATGGCTGCGCGGCGAGGGCATGAGCTGGCAGTGCGGCAAGGTTTGCGGTGCTACTGTGGCGACGTCGAGAGGATGCTGCAACCGGCCAGCAGCATGCTACCACGGGCCCCACATGCTGCAACCATCCACCGAGTGTGCTACAAGGATGGCACGAGCTACAAATGGTCAACACCAACGCACATTCTGGGCGATGTCGTGTCCAGCGGCGGCGATGGTATGACGCCCATCACCTGCTTCTGCAAGGGGTATCGCGACTGCTGCGGCCACAGGGTGCTGCGACAACACTGAGGCTCGCTCAAAGTCAATGTTTGCGCTCCTCTTGTGTCTGTTTGGACGAAGCGAGCGAAAGGATGATCGTATGGAAGAGATCAAATGGTTTTAATTGGGCTCATTGGACGGCACGCGTGCGACCAGCCAGGTGCTCGCTCCGGTCGTCCAGCACCTATCGTGGCAAAGACATAAACCGGCAATCTCCAGCCGCAGACAGATCGAATGGTTTTAATTAGGCCCATCGTACTACATGCGTGCGACCTGCGAGGCGGTCGCACCGGTCGCCAACCAAGAAATAAACACCCCTAAAAAAATCAAGAAATAAACCGGCAATCTCAACAGTAGCCGCATATGCTCCAAGCGGACTCCGCCGTCTGGGCGTGACCAAACCAGATTTCTATATTCGGAAAACTCAAACTATCTTTCTACCAACAAACCAACGAGGATAACCAGGTCTAACCCTAATGTTTCTAGATTCTTGAAAAGGGTTAGATCTATCATCACTGATAGATCAGTCAATCTACTTTTACACAGAAAGAAAGTTGCAAACATTTTTCAAAATTCTCCAACTGAACAAATGAATTTGAATTAAAGCAGTGACGATCAGGCTCCTTTATTTTCAGACCCTGCAGCATTTCCGTTCCTACTACCAAAGGGTAAACAGGAGTGCACCGGCACAGAGTTGCCATGCGTGCTATCGCTTGGCACCAGTATATGCTTTACCCCGGGAGTGAGCTTCACCAGTCCTGATCTCTCCTGCACACACCGACCACTCGACGAATGGTTGGAAACTTCTTGAATTGCATGGCCTGGATGGCTGAGTGTATAACTCACGGAGTTAAGAACACAAACAGACGAGCTTGCTGAATCTACAATATGTTGCCGAGGCGAATTGGCATGGCAAACTGAAGATGGTGCCCCATGCTGTCCGGTTATAGGCAAAAATGGTGCTGCCGGTGGTTCTTCCCCAGGGGTAGGATCAGAGAAATAACCACGAGGAGGCGGCGAATTCAGCTGATAGAATGCTGCACCATAACTGGGAGGAGGTGGACACCCCAATAGAAAAGGCTGATTGGTCTGCAAGTTTGAAAAACCCCCATACCTGTTTTCATATGGCAGTCGAGCTCCAGAAGATACATGTGCTGTAGGAAACAGGCTACTGGAATCATGTGGAGTCATGTATTCAAAATGTGCCTGGCTTGTGCTTGCATGATATGTTGAAGCTTGAATTGAACTAGTAGAATTTACTGCAAAATTGGGAAAATTTGAGCTTGTAAAGAGAAAAAAGGATGTCCTTCTCGCAAGAAGACATGTCTTTATTTACATATAATAAAGCCGAGCGGAAGCCTGTTTTGAGAAGTACCTTTATGTCTCTGTGCAGTCTCGGCAAACGATTCACCTCTGGTCATGCAAACTTCGACATCTTTGCCCATCAAACGAACTGTCTGTCTCGTAGGACTAGTCTCACTGACTTCTCTTAAGCTCAGTGGCGGACCAACAACATCTGCGTCACAAGCTTTCTTTGCCTCTCCATGCAAATATGTGTCTACCGATCTTGAACTCCTTACTCTTTCCATGTCAACAGCAGGTGGTTGGTTTTCCAGTTTCTGTGAATCGGAAGACAAATTCATCCAGTTTTCTCTGCCATCAAGCAATTCAGCATCTGAATTAAAAGTTTCGCCATGTGTATTTTCAAGATTGGGCACCTCCAAATTCGAATCATAGGTGCAGTCCAAATAAGTACATTCCGGTGGTGCCATATTCAGATCAATCAATGGAGCAGACATCTTACTAAGCTCAGCAGAGTCATCATGATCGTAATCCTTATTTGCTTCGTTAGTTTTGGTGAATGCTTCCTTGGGCATATGAGAATTACTACTTTCTACAGTTACACATTTTTCTTCTCCCATAGGTGTGGATGATGATGGCGAAGATGAAGAAGCCATAGCATCCGACAACAGTTTGCACAGACTTTGCTGTTCAGGTAGCTCACAACTAGAAATCTTACTGCCAAGTACACCATCTGCTTCCAAGAAGTTGACATGGTTCACTGATTTGCGGCAGAGTTCTACTACCTCCTTGTCCTTCGAATTGCCATGTTTCTCCTTGGCCATTTTCACGGATGTGCGCCTTGTGTACGTTAGAATGCACTTTTTATTATTAACAATGCATTTTTGTGTGTCAGCCTTCTTCGCATTATTAATCTCCTCTGATATATTTTCTGTCTCTTTTCTGTGATGCTGTGAAGTCTCATGTTTCTGTGATCGATGAGTATCCAGTTCATCAGGGAAGTTTGTACTTTCAAGTGTGTCCTACGTACATAATTGAGCAGCGTTATTTCAAACCATAATATACATATTAACTGTGAGTACGAAAAATAAATATGAAAGTGGACATCACACATCACATTTGCACATGTATACCATTTTCAAACAAATCATCAGGAAGGCAGAACACTCTGGAAGGGAGAAGTCATTGAACACATCTTGTTATTTTTTCTGTTCTTCTTAAATTTGGATCACGGAAATTTAGCACAAGTATGTTATAAAGAATTCAGCTGGTCTTGCATATTTGCAGCTAGTAGGTGAAACATGCATTTACACCCACTGCAAAACTCACAAACTTAAATGTTCTTCTCTAAATACAACTTGTTAGTGTCAGCCTCGGATGTCATCACCATGTTTAGGAAATATGTAGCTTTAAGTTCCTAGTAACGTAACATTTCTTGTAACATAATGATACATACGCACGCATATATAGGTGCTCTAATAAATGACTAACATGTCTCTAACACTTTGCTTAAGAATTAGTGTTTGATCCATTTCGATGCCGGAAACAATTGACACGGACACATGCACTGGTGGAATTAAAGGTGAATTAGATGAATATATGTATATATATGTATACATGATGTGTTGGATCAAATATCCAGAAGGATTATTTAATTGTCAGTTTGATTTTGGACATATAGTGATGAAATGTGAATAGCAGAATCTCCTGTTGGACACATAGTAATGGATTCATAGGGACTAACTCGTACACCAGATTGCACAGCTCTACATAATCAAGTCCAGTTGAATAGACCAAGAACATTGCGGAAATAATATGCAAAAACCAAAATATATCTTGCATTTATGCAACAGCTAAAGATATGCAGAAATTCAAACGGTAAAATGCATTTAAGGAATGAGTACTATGCGCAAATTACGGGGTTTTGTAAATCTATCCTCATGGTACATGAAAATTCTGCCTAAAGTGTTTTTAGCGTACACAACGCAGACATAAACCACACCTGAGAGGAGGTAGAATAAGTCCAGGACCAAATCTAGGAACAAATTGCCACGATGTAGACACACAAATATCCATAAAATGAACTAGTATGTGCACATGTCGATGATTTGGGCCCAAATGTCAAAGCACAGGTTGGATTAGGTAAAAGTAACAACCAGGTGAAAAGCAAAAAAAAAAAAGCTTTTGATAGAATAATCCAATCTTACATGCACAAATTTACAACCATGTTAGTTTATGCAGCTAAAATCACATTACGAGCACATGTCGTCACTCATAGATACTTCATGGTATGGATAAATATACTTCATGTTATGTTTTATGTGAATTCAAATCGTGAAAGAATTCAAATACAACCGCAAATAAATACTCAATAAATTTCTAGTCAAGTAGAAGACACACAAAAAACGGGTTCTCGTCCATTTCTAGACAAAGATTTGGAAAAACAATGGTGGTTACTGTTGGTTCTATAGTTGTCCACCCCTAGTTCATCGGTCTATACCTTCCCAGCTTTCCGATCTCTCAAATACATCTTCTACTTAGATAAGAATTTGTAATGCATGTTCCAAAGTACAAACATCATGATTGAAATTTTATCAGAAACAAGAGAAGAAAATAGAGACATTTAGAAAACTCTTTTCTACTAATGGAAATTAAATGTAGAGGCTAGTTTGCTATATCGTGATTGGTATGGTCAAACTGTCGATGTATATAGTACCCGAACACCAACCATCGGATGGACCAAGATTTGGGTGCACCGGTGCTCCCAAGCTTGGTGCAGACTGTAATGAATGAATGCAAATAAGCACCTCCTTCAAATGCATAGCGAGAATGCAACTCTCCCATTCATGTAATGAGCCCATGTGCAGGCTTGTAAAAGTATACATTATATCTAGATATCAATACATGGTGGTTGAAATTATCACGTTTTCTTGAGAGAGAAAACCCTACCATGCGATGTTGTTGATTTGTTCAATAAAAAGATCACATCCATAGTATTATAAAAAATATTATTTTAAAAATATCTTATATGGTGATGATAAACCAATCGTATTAACTTCTGAGTTATGGTAATTTATGAATATGCATGAACAATTTTAGCCAACATAATGTTCACAATGTGCAAGACCATCTTCAACGCAATCCATTTATTAATTAGTATCCATCTATTTTATTAAGACATGCCGAAGTAAGAATATGTATACCAAAAAACTAGGACCTCAATAAGTCCCGAACGTTCGATTTTTAAGCGTGCTAATCCTAACTCTTTTCATGGCAACTTTAGTTAAGGCGATGTTAACAAACATGGCAATTTTCTGACAAAAAATCGAACTGGAACAAAGTTGCCATGTGTTAACAACTAAAGTTGCCACCTCGCGGCAACTAAAATTGCCATCAAAAAACGTTCGGGATGACATGCTTAAATTCCGAACGTTCGGGATTTATCTATTCCGAAAAACTAACAACTAAAAGATACTAAAATATATATACAGAACACAATGTCTTAGTTAGCTTGTTGTGTGGCTCTCGATACATATTATCTGAATAGTCTTGAAATAAGTTAGCTAAGCGGAATACATTGGTGCACATCACACACTCAAAAAAGGTGAGACAAAACACAACCAGAACACACAATTGCCAGAACCCAGACAAAACACAACATTTCCTTTACGAGGCAAAACTTTAGTTTGCTTTTCAATTACATATGTTTAACACACCTGCTGGCCCATTGCAAAAGAATACAAATAATCCAGCACTAACAAACAATGTCATCACATCCAGATAATCGGTGGTCTAGCATACTGCCATCATGAGCATGGTGAGAATGATTACGGCAATAGATGTGGCAACAGCAATCAAATATAGGAATTTGGGATGATTAGTTTCCCTCTTAGGTTAAGTATAGTTATTTCCTTCTCTTTCTAAGCTGTCGTATTACACATCTTTTCAAGCAGTATTTTGCTATTAGGCGCACACACCGCTACATAAGATGAACCAGCATTTTCATCGTCAAGCAATTAGTGATAAATCCCTCTCTCTACTATGTTCCCTCTTCTTTCAAGCGGTGCCATCTGGCATTCATTCACAGTATTCACCCATTGGTAAAATTATCAAAGTTCATAACATGAATGAGGAAAACAAGCTACAAACTAAATTGGGACAGTGGTTATTAGGGATACTTATTGTTGTACTCTGTTCCTAAATATAGGCCCTTTTAGAGATTCCAAATATCGACTACATACGGAGCAAAATGAGTGAATCTACACTCTAAAATACGTCTATATACATCCGTATGTACTTTATATTGAAATATCTAAAAGGGTTTATATTTAGAAACGGAGGGAGTACAACATAGCGGTAACAGTTATTGAAGAAAAGTAACATGTTTTGTGACCAAGCTGCTGATAAAATATGTAATCGAGTGATATAATTTTAAAGAACAAATTCATAATCTAGTCCTTAGAGAGCAAATAAATTGACTATTAAATCTTAAAAGGTGCAACACATGATGAGCCTTGCATGCAGGCATGCACTATGGGTGTATGCATATTACAAGCATTAGCTCTATGTGAAATGTTAATGAATTATAAAATGCATTAAAATTTTAAACATTATATATCAGATGTGAAGAAATGAGGCTTTCATTCCCACACACTTGAAACTTAGGTATAAGTAAGTTTGGAACCTAGGTGTGGACGGGTTTGCCCCCATTGTGCCTCAGCCATCCTGTTAAATTTCTACCCTATTCACTACGTGAAAAACACACTACATCGGGTGCGGAAACCACCCGGCAAAAATCTACCTCGGCGTACCGTATGCCATGTGCGCCACACTCGGTGTCAAGTACTCGGTGTACAGTTCACCGGTATACAACAGCAGCACACGGCAAAAAAAAGAAAGAAAGAAGAAGAAGCAACTAACGGCCAGGTCGTTGTGGTGTACCACACGGTCAGTTCACGGCATACAGGCATGTAAGCCGAGCGGCCGATATAAAACTCTCGGTGTATTGGGAAACACAAGGCAAAAAATGACTTTCCTAGTGATTAATCTCCTCATCAACTAGCTAATTACTGGAACTCCATAATAGAGTACAAACAGCAGACCATGCATCATATGCCAAACATATGGTGACAGGCTGACTGTTATATATTGGAAAGTGCCACGTACACCATCTTCAAAACATTGTTCCTATATATATATATGCATGCCTAAGGGGTATTGAAACATTTCCACACCAGCTACCATCACATGGATTCACAGATTAGACGCATTTTGAAGAAAAATAACCGCGTTTATATGCAATGAAGAAGTTTCCTATCCAAGGGGAAAATGCAAAAGACATATATATCTCATAAATGCTGGCTCCACGTCCGTTTCATATATACTCCCTCCATTCCTAAATAGCTGTCTTTTTAGATATTTTAAATGGACTACCACATACGGATGTATATAAACCTATTTTAGAGTGTAGGTTCAATCATTTTGCTTTATATGTAGTCACTTGTTAAAATTTCTATAAAGACAAATATTTAAAAACGAAGGGAGTATATACAATAGTCTTGTGTATGGGTCGACAAAGCTGAATTGTGCAGGAGGGACACCAAGTAAGCAGCTCACAACTCACCATGCAGTACAAGGTGTGAGAAAAAGGGAACACGATAAACCATGCCGTACTATAAGGCCATCTACAATGGGGGCGCTAACACTGAGCGCCAGGGTTCTTTTCCTGGACATTAAAGTGTGATTCCCGTCCGAAAGCTGGATATTGCTAGTGCATGCATATCCAACGAGTTCGAACGATCACACGTGGTTTAAATATGTAGTGCGATGGTACAACTAACTAACTAGTGCACGATAAACCATGCCGTACTATAAGGCCATCTACAATGGGGGCGCTAACACTGAGCGCCAGGGTTCTTTTCCTGGACATTAAAGTGTGATTCCCGTCCGAAAGCTGGATATTGCTAGTGCATGCATATCCAACGAGTTCGAACGATCACATGTGGTTTAAATATGTAGTGCGATGGTACAACTAACTAACTAGTCCCCCCGGAGTATCAATATGCATACACAAAAGCAAACTAGTTAGATTATTACCACTCATCATACTGTTAAGCAAAGCAACCAAAAACTGACCAGCAGAGCAAAAGTAAAAACCAGGATAAAATAACGTGAGGATAATTAACAGCAGATGACATCATTGCGTTGACAGACAGGCAGAGGTGGGTTGCGATTGCGATGGACTGGGCTGGATCACGTACCTTTGTGGCCGCGAAATTCCCCTCAGGCTCTCGCCCTCCGGTGTTCTCCGGGGCTGCAGTCGCTGCCGCCTCCTCGTCCTCCTCCCCCTGCCGTCTCCTCTTCCACTTCTCCTCCTTGGCCTGCCTCACCATGGAGCACAGCGCCTCGTCGCCGTCTACCTCCGTTTGCTCGTTGCATCCGCTATCACCGCCGGGAGGCACGTCCAAGGCTGGCGCCGGGTCAAAGAGGTCAGAGATGGACCGCTTTTTCGGCGGCTTAGCAGCACCAGCAGCATCCACGGCGGAGGCGAGCTCGTCCGCCCACCACGAGAACCTCGGCGCCTTGATAGGCGGCAGATCCTCGATGTACAAGGGAGGACGACCCTCCGCCGCCCCCTCGACCCTCATGCTCTCCGCGTACCTCCTTCGGATAAATCACCGACAGAGATCAGAAAGAGAAAAACACGCACACACGAAGACGACCACCATAAAATAAAATCGACAAAACCAGGCGGCGCATCCACACCAACCTGATGGAGAACGCGGCGGAGGCCATAGATGCGATGTTGAAGCACTCCCTCGGCGCAAATCTACCTGCGATTTCCAAACGGATTTGGTGCTTTGGGGAGATATAAGGAGGCGTGTATATATTATTTAATAGGAAATTAAAATACATATTGTCGCAAGGTTCTGATAGCATCGAGGCGAATAATTTACGCCAGTGTTAGGGGGTCGATCGGCCGAACGGCCACTTCACCTGCCGTGCGCCGTCCGATTAGACCACGTGTGATCCTTGGAACTCGTGATCCGCGTCATCTTTCCCGGACTTCTGTGCGAGGTCTTTTCCGTCTGGCATAGTAGAAGAAAATAAAGCTTTTTTAGGGTTGAAATATATAGTTTTTCTATTTTCGTATTATAATGTCGCTATAGCATATCCGGAAGGGGCACGCCATGCTTGAGCATTTTTTCTCGCTAGACGCTAATCGCGTTATAGCGTGCTATTTTGAGCACTAAACATTGTATCGTTGTAGCGTCATGCAAAAATTAAAAACAAGAAAACAACATCGGAGCTTTAATGGCCCAAAACTACCCCTTGGCTGCCCACAGGCCACAACCCACACCCCTCTTATTCTTGGTCTAACCCCGATTCATTCACCCTTCTCACATGAGCTATGAGCACCAGTGGCGGTGTCATCTCTGAGCGACAATGGTGGTGGCTTCTGACGGTGAACGAAGCATGTAAATCAAAAAAAATCATACGAACACCCAAGATCTATTTAGGAGAAGCATAGCAATGAGAGGGGAGAGTGTGTCTACGTACCCTCGTAGGCCGAAAGCGGAAGCGTATATAACGCGGTTGATGTAGTCATACTCTTTCGCGATCCGATCACGATCCAACCGTTCTACTGCCGAACGGACGACACCTCCGCATTTAGCACACGTGCGGCTCGATGACGTCTCCTCCTCCTTGATCCAGCAAGAGAAGGCGGAGAAGTAGATGGGATCACAACCAGCACGACGGCATGGTGGTGATGGTGGTGCAACGGCAGCGCTTCGCTAAGCAAAAAAACACGAGAACTATACCGGGAGGGAGAGACGGGGTAGCAGCCAAGGCCAATGTCTTGGGGTGCCTTGCTGTGCCCCTCCCCTATATTTATATGCATGGGGGGGGGGGGGGGAATCCAGCCGTACTCCTAATAGGAGTTGGCACCGAGGGGGAGAGGACATGGTCTCCAAGTCCAATCCTATTCCTATGAGGACTCCCCTTTTTCCCCTACCTTAGCCGCATGGGATTTTGAGGATTTGGTGCGCCTGGCCGAATGAGGCCAGGGCGTCTCCCCTCAGCCCATGTCAATCCTTCGGATGTGGTGGACCTACTTGTGGACTTTCGGACCCCTCCGGAATCCTCCGGAACCTTCTTGAAGCTTCTCGGTACAATACCGAGAAAACTGCACATTTTTTCGGAACCCAAAATATGACTTCCCATATATAAATCTTTACCTCTCGACCATTCCGATATTCCTTGTGACGTCTGGAATCTCATCCGGGACTCCAAACAACATTTGGTTACCAATCATCAAATATCCAATACTACTCTAGCGTCAACCAACGTTAAGCGTGCGACCCAGCGGGTTCGGGAATCATGTAGTCATGACCGAGACACCTCTCCGGTCAATAACCAATAGCAGGACCTTGATGCCCATGTTGGTTCCTACATATTTGACAAAGATCTTTTATCGGTTGAACCACGATGTCAAGGATTCGGTTAATCCCGTATGCAATTCCCTTTGTCCAGCGATATGTTACTTGTCTTCATACCTACTTCAATCTCGTTACCGACAAGTCTCTTTAATCATTTTGTAATACAAGATCTCGTGACTAACTCATTAGGCAATTGCTTGCAAGCTCTTTACGATGTTGTATTACCGAGAGGGCCCAAAGATATCTCTCTGTCACACAGAGTGGCAAATCCCAGTCTCGATCCGAGCCAACCCAGCAAACCTCTTCGATGATACTTGTAGAGCACCTTTATGATCACCCAGTTAGGAAGTAACATTTGGATACACACTAAGTATTCCTCTGGTGTCAGGGAGTTGCACGATCACATGGTCTTAGGAATAGATACTTGACATGAAGAAAGCTATAACAATAAACCGATACGATGAACAACTAAGCTTACAGTTGGGTCTTGTCCATCACATCATTCTCGTAATGATTTGATCCCGTTATCAAATGACAACTCATGTCTATGGTTAGGAAACCTTAACCATCTTTGGTCGACGAGCTAGTCTAGTAGAGGCTTACTAGGGACATAGTATTTGTTTATATATTCACACATGTATTTAAGTTTCCGGTCAATACAATTATAGCATGAATAATAAACCTTTATCATGAATAAGGAAATATGTTAATATCCAATTTATTATTGCCTCTAGGGCATATTTCCAATAGCTTCCTCCATGACTCAGCAACGTGCCAAACGGCCCACACAGGCGATCATTCCTTTACAGCTTCCCATGTCAAACGCGTGACGCGAACGAAAGGTGGCCACCATCGAGGACAAACCGACACAGCTTACCATTTTTAGTCACTGAGGCGCTTGAACATATGAAAATTGTCACTGTCATGCTCCCACCTATATAAACCCCCATCAGACTTCGACAATGGCGGCCACATGGTACAGCCAAAAGCATCACTTCCATAGTCACCCCAGAGACCATGTCGCGGCCCTGGCGGCCTCCACCCAGCACTTTCCCCGGTGAGACCAAAGAGGAACACGACCAGAGAGAGTTCTGGAAGAGAGTGTGGGAGTATTCTGAGTGACTCAAGCGGGACAAAGGCCATAAGGCCGATGAAAAAGATCAATATGGTTGCCTATGGGGGTGAATAGGCAACTACCAATGTTTAGCTCTTTTTTTTAGCAAATTAGGCTTGACAATAAAACATGTTGTCTAGATGTGCAACTAGGTGGACAACCTATATGACAAGCACAATAACAAGCTCACAAGCAAGCACAAGATACAAACACAATATAGCTGCACAAAGTAAAGCATAGAAATAACCACATGTGGAGTTGCTGGAGACGAGCATGTGTTACCGAAGTCCCCTCCCTTTAGGGGGAGGTATGTCTCTATTGGAGCGTTGTGGAGGCACAATTCTCCCCAAGAAGCCACTAGGGCCACCATATTATCCTCACGCCCTCGCACAATGCAAGATGTCATGATTCCACTAGTCGTGCCCTTAAAGACGGTGACTGAACCTTTACAAACAAGGTTGGTACTCTCTCCACAACTTAATTGGAAGCTCGCAACACCACCACGAAGGTTCATCACAATGGAATGTGGATTCGAGGTGACCTCTTCCATCTAGGGTGCGCAAACACCCAAGAGTAACAAGATCTGCAAGGGATTAGTGGGGGAATCAAAAATCTATTGGTGGAAGTGTAGATCGAGGACTCTCCTCCAAACCCTAGAAGATCAACAAGTTTTGATGGCTAGGGAGAGAGATCGGGTGAGAATGAGCTTTAGGGCAACAACGAAGCTTAGGGAAAAGTGATATGTCTCTGACGTAACTATAATTTTGATTGTTTCATGCTGTTATTATCGTTCTTGGATGCTTTATATTAATTTACTAGCAACTTTATATCATTTTTTGGGACTAACCTATTGACATAGTGCCTAGTGTCAGTTGTTGTTTCCTGCTTGTTTTTTACTTTGCAGTATATCAATATCAAACCCAAATGTCATGAAACTTTTTGGTGAATTTTTTCTGGACGGAATACACCCAGGGAGCCAAAGAAGTGCACGGGAGGAGGCCCGTGGGGCCCACTAGGCACCAGGGTGCGCTAGAAGGCCGAGGCATGCCCTTGTGGCTAGTAGGACCCACGGGAAGCTTCCCCATTGACTCTCTCCTCTATAAATGCTCTAAAATCAAAAAACCTAGGGGAGTCGACGAAACACAATTGCAGCCACTGCAAGTCCTAGAACCACGAGATACAATCTAGAGGCCTTTTCCGACAATCTGCTGGAGGTGTCAACGATCACGGAGGGGTTCTTCATCATCACCCTTGCCCCTCCGATGATGTGTGAGTAGTTTACCACCAACCTACGAGTCCGTAGGTAGTAGCTAGATGGCTCCTTCTCTCCTTTTGATCTTCAATACAATGTTCTCTTCGATGTTCTTGGAAATCTGTTTAATGTAATGACTTTTTGCGGCGTGTTTGTTGGGATCCGATGAATTGTGAGTTTATGATCAGATCTATCCATGAAAATTATTTGAGTCTTTGCTGAACTTTTTTATGCATGATTGTTACAGCCTCATATTTCTTCTCTGAAACTTTGGTTTGATTTGGCCAACTAGATTGATTTTTTTTGCAATGGGAAGACGTGCTTTGTGATGGATTCGATCTTGCGGTGCTCAATCTAAGTGACAGAAGGAGACATGACACACATGTATCATTGCCATTAAGGATAAAAAGATGGTTTATATTCCTACATGAATAGATCATGTCTATATCATGTCATCGTTCTTATTGCATTATTCCCTTTTCCACGAACTTAATACACTAGAGGCATGTTGGATATCGGTCGATGTGTGGAGTAATAGTAGTAGATGCAGGAAGGAGTCGGTCTACTAATCTTGAACGTGATGCCTATATACATGATCATTGCCTTGGATATCGTCATAATTATTTGCTCTTCTACCAATTGCCCAACAGTAATTTGTTTACCCACCATATGCTATTTTCTCGAGAGAAGCCTCTTGTGAAATCTACAGCTCACGGGTCTATTTCCTATCATATCAAAACCCAAAAATACCTTACTGCACTTTTTCTTTATTTATTTTGTTTTGTGTTTTAGCTAGATCTATTTATCAAATCTCATACAATTAATCTATCTCAATACCGAGGAGGGATTGACAACCCCTCTTACGTGTTGGGTTGCAAGTATTTATTATTTGTGTGCAGGTGATGTTTACATAGTGTTGCTTGGTTCTCCTACTGGATTGATAACCTTGGTTTCATAACTAAGGAAAATACTTATCTTTGCTACGCTGCAGCATCCTCTCCTCTTCGGGGAAATACCACTGCATATACAGGCAATCAAAAAGAGGTAGGTCTTCTTGGGGAAGAAGACCCCCTTTATATAGAGTGGGACAAATCCAACCGTTATCTGCCTTCAACCTGCACACAAGCGGTATTACCTCTCTGAGGAGTGGTACTACTGCTTGTGCGGTAGTTTCTGTCTGTTGCACATGAGTAAAAATGTGCTAGAGCGAAAGTGCCACATGAAGCGGTACTACCACACATTCGGAGTGGTACTACCGCTACGAGTCGGAGAATAGAAGAAATAACAATAGTGGAGTGGCACTAGAGAGGGAGGAGCGCAACAAGTGGTACTACCGTCCAACCAACGTTCAACTACCACCAAGGCAAATTGGGCAACAGAAACTTGCACACCACCTCATCTGTAAGCGGTACTAGAGGTGGTAGTAGCGAGCGAAAATACCGCAATAAGTGGTACTACTATGCTACTACCGCTCTACAACCGCTAATTAAATATAGGCAACAGAAAGTTGCACAAAGGAGTTTTTCCCGAGCGGTAGTGGCCGCAGTTGTCCACAGTGGAAGTACCACATGAAGCAGTACTCGTACCGAGCGATACTACCGCTTGGGTGCAATGAACTTGCCCAACCAAAAAATTGGATACTCCACATTATGAGAAGGGTACGTGGGTGCATATATGGTTGTGTATGTGTTGATTCCACCATAACCTTTGCAAAGCGGACCCCCTCTTAATACTATGGTTTTCCTACAACTCAAATCCACCAGAAAAGAAACGTCGGAAAAAACGCCTTCACTCTCTATCACAGAGGGGAATAAAACCATCTTCTGCCATGTATATAAATATCTGAAATGCTCAGTGCACACGGTTAGTCCACAAATAGTAGTGTCATCAATCAACAAAACTATTAGAGAGAAATATGCCCTAAAAATCTCCCCCTTTTTGGTGGACTGATGACAACACCCTATTTACACAAAGGATATTAAAGAATATAATGCAAACAGAAAATCTACAAAATATAGACGAGCTCCCCCTAGATGTGTGCACTATTTGAATATGCTTTTGGAATGCAAAGAACACACACTAGTATCAACACACCCCCTATATTTAATAGAGAAGGCAATACTTGCAACAAACATAATATGACCACAAAGCATGGTAGAATGAGCATGTGAGCATGAAGATAACGGGCAACAAAATAACGATAGCTCCACATACAAAGATAATAATACATAATAAAGATTGATAGAGGATAGTGTTTGTCTCACACCATACAAGCATAATCTCAAGGTCTCACAAACCAAACCAAATAAGATAAAGAGTTCACAAGCATAAAACAAAGAAAACAAGGCAAGCTGGAGACTCAGGAAGCCTGCAAATGCAAATCCCCGGTCCTAAACTATCTCCACCTTTGGCATCAAGATGCCAAAAAAGCAAAGAGTGACTAAAGCGACTAGAGGTGGTAGCACTACTCCTCGTCCTCATCCATGGAGTTATTAGTCTCCTGCTCCTCACCATCATGCTCCTTAAACTCCTCAATAATCTCCTCATCATTAGCATCAGCAACACGAGGAGCAGAAGTAGCACTATTTGAGTCACCAGAATCTATCCAGCGGCTACTCCTGGAATCCACTTCTCCTCAGAGGTAATCTTGTTCTTGGAACCACTTGGAGCCTCGAAGTCAAGCTTCCTCATCATGGAAACCTGATGGCGACGAGACATATTCTCCACCACATTAGTCTCAGAACTCTTGTGCTGAATGTCCATCTGGAGGTAGAAAAGCTTCTTGACTTTCTTCTTGAGGTTGGCAGCCCATGATGGCTGTTGAGTGGATGGCACATACTCCTGACTCGGCAAAGGGTACAAGTATCTCCGGAGCCGGTGCAGGGCCCTGACACTCCTTCTGCCTCAGGTTAGTTACCTCATGAGAAACAAGTGGGCCCGCCTGAATGATCTCCCTGGAAACTACGAGTTCCGAATGTCCATAGTTAGCTTGAAGATGGTTTAAGCATAAATAGGTACCTTCTGCCCATACATTGCAGAGCCGAGCTTAGTACACCTCACGCGTGACACATCCAGAACAGAGGTCTTGCCCTTCTCCTTGCACATGAGAACCATGTCAACTAGGTAACCTTGCACCATGTCAAAGTTTCCCACTCTAGGGAAAATAGAGTGCCTGAATATCCGATGCATGATATCCAGAAATAGAATCAGCTCCTTGATTTCTCCATTAGCAGTCTTCTTGTTGGTGGTGTACCGAAGCAACTTGTGCTTGTGAGTAGGAGTTGACTTCATGTGAGGGCTGATACGTCTCCAACGTATCTATAGTTTATGAAGTACTCATGCCATGTTTAAAAGAAATTTATATGGTTTAGTGCACTTTTATACGAGTTTTGGGAAATAACCTATTAGCCTAGTGCCCGGTGTTAGTGGCTGTTTCTGCATGTTTTTAGTTTTTCAGAAAAGCCATACCAAACGAAGTTGAAATGCCACGAAAATGTACGGTGATTTTTTTGGAACATAAGAGACCCCAAAAAATTTGAGGAAGGACTAGAAGACCCATGCAGCAGCCACAAGTTCACCCTGTGCGCCCTGGTGGGTAGGGAGTGCCACCCGAGCTTGTGGGAACCTTCTAACTCCTATTGGCATGATATCAACGCTGAAAATTCTTATAAATTGGGAAACCCCCAAAAAGAAACCTAGAACTTTTACGTCGCCACTGTAAGCCTCTATACTGAAGTGATCTCATGTGAAGACCTTTTTTTTCACCCTGCCAGAGGGGGAAACCATCACCGGATGCCATCTTCATCATCCCCACAATCTCCATGACGAGGAGGGAGTAGTTCACCCCCAAGGTTAATCATATGTACAAGTAGCTATGCGTTTGATATCTCCCTCTCACGTGTTCTTGATCTGGCATGATCTTGATGTACCATGAGCTTTGTTAACATAGCAGAATCATATGGTGTTCTTCCCTCTCTATCTTTGTTGTGATGAATTGAGTCTTGCCCATTCAGGTTTCACTATTATCCGATTGAATATTTTGGATTTATGATCACTTGATGAATGTATTGCATGCAGATACCCGTGGTGGCAATGGCGTATTCTATTGAGTCACTTGATGCATATTTTGGTAATCAACTTGCGGATTCCTGAGGTGACATTGGGGTAATCTAGGCACATAGGTGGATACACGTCTTCATCCTACTTTCTCCAATAGAAACTTTGGGGTAATCTTTGAAATTATTTGGGTTGGATTGGTTATTGTGAGTCTGAAATTATTTGATGCATATCAAGTAATGAACCCACGGATACTTGTGGTGACATTGGAGTATCTAGGTGACATTAGAGTTGAACAATGCGACATATGGTGTTATTGTAGTATGATCTCTAGGGTTGTTTGTGACACTTATAAGGATGGCTCAATAGATTGATTGGAAAGATAACTTTGAGATGGTTTGCTACCTAAAACAATTTCATCTTATGTTCTCCACTATTTATATGAACTTTGGAGTGATTCTTTCTCGCACATCGAGGGATTGTAATATGATTCAATTATCTTAGCACTATTGAGAGATTGCACTTGTGAAAGTATGAACCCTAGGCCTTGTTTCTAAGCATTGCAATACCATTTGTGCTCACTTTTATTACTTGTTACCTTGTTGTTTTTATTATTTCAGATTACAAAAACCTATATCTACTATGCATACTACACTTGTATCACTATCTCTTCGCCGAACTAGTGCACATATACATTTACTATTGCATTGGGTGTGTTGGGGACACAAGAGATTCCTTGTATTTGATAGCAGGGTTATCTGCGACAGACCATCTTCATCCTACACCTCCCTCAGATTGATAAACCTTAGTTCATCCACTTGAGGGAAATTTAATGCTTCGAGGCCCAACAGAGTCTACAAAAAGAAAAGTTGTGTAGTAGACATCAAGCTATTCCTGGCGCCGTTGCTCGGGTGGTGAGTGCTTGAAGGTATATCTTTAGAACTTGCCATTGAATATTTTTATTTCATGTTTTTTACTAGTTTGGTTTCTAAAAATAAAATTAAAAAATGGAAATGAAGTTGTGCAAATTTGATTATCTGTATAATGTCTTTCTTGAAAATGATGAATCGGAAATTTGTGCCAAGTGTTAGAAGAAGAATCCAATAAAATGTTTGGCATAAAATCCTGGAATGATAAGCATGATTGCAATGTTTTTAGAATGCTTTCTATCAATATCCATAATACTAATGATGATTGCATTAGTCATGATAAAAAGGTTTCTTATAATAATGTCTATTTTTGTGGAGTGCATAAACTTTGTGAAGAGATGCCATTTAAGGATGATAGATTTTGTAAGAAGCATAAACATGACAAAATTGAATGGTGGATTAAAGTGATAGATGATTTTGCTATAAAATTATGTTTTATTTGTCCCATTACTTGTGAATTTGCAATAAAGTTGGTCATCTCAATTTCCAACGCATGCTTTTCATAATCGAATCATAGCCTAATATTGTAATAACTTGATCACCCTTGAAATTTATAATGAACTTTGTCTATTTTTGGGTTGTGAAGAATTGTCACATAAAATTAGTTGGTTTAAAGCATTCATACTCATAGACCATGCCAAAATTAATTTACAGGAAATCTATATGTCTCGTGTGGTAATTTGCAATGACAATGCTTCTATCGCCAATTATAGAAAGACGGGAAAACCAATAGAATATAAAAAGGAATACAAATGAAAGGGTAAAGATCTCCCAATACCCTGGTATTATCTCTCGTGTTGAATTAGGTGATGAGGAAGATGAAGGAAATATGCCCTAGAGGCAATAATAAAGTTGTTATTTTATATTTCCTTATATCATGATAAATGTTTATTATTCATTCTAGAATTGTATTAACTGGAAACTTGATACATGTGTGGATACATAGACAAAACACCATGTCCCTAGTAAGCCTCTACTAGACTAGCTCGTTAATCAAAGATGGTTAAGTTTCCTAAACATAGACATGTGTTGTCATTTGATGAACGGGATCACATCATTAGGAGAATGATGTGATGGACAAAACCCATTTGTTAGCTTAACATTATGATCATTCAGTTTTATTGCTATTGCTTTCTTCATGTCAAATACATATTCCTTCGACTATGAGATTATGCAACTCCCGGATACCGGAGGAATGCCTTATGTGCTATCAAACGTCACAATGTAACTGGGTTATTATAAATATGCTCTACAGGTATCTTCGAAGGTCTTTGTTGGGTTGGCGTAGATCGAGATTAGGATTTTTCACTCCGAGTATCGGAGAGGTATCTCTGGGTCCTCTTGGTAATACATATCATAAGAAGCCTTGTAAGCAAAGTGACTAATGAGTTAGTTGTAGGGTGATGTATTACAGAACGGGTAAAGAGACTTGCCTGTAACGAGATTGAACTAGGTATGAAGATACCGACGATCGAATCTCGGGCAAATAACATACCGATGGACAAAGGGAAATGCGTATGTTGTCATAACGGTTCAACCGATAAAGATCTTCGTAGAATATGTGGGAGCCAATATGAGTATCCAGGTTTCGCTATTGGTTATTGACCGGGGAGGTGTCTCGGTCATGTCTACATAGTTCTCGAACCCGTAGGGTCCGCACACTTAACGTTCGATGACAATATTGTATTATACGAGTTATGTCATTTGGTGACTAGATGTTGTTCGGTGTCTCGGATAAGATCCCAGAAATGACGAGGAGTCTCAAAATGGTCATGAGGTAAATATTGATATATAGGATGATAGTATTCGGACACCAGAAGTGTTCCGGAGGGTACCAGGTGCATATCGGAGTACCAGAGGGGTTACCGGAACCCCCGGGGAGAAGATATGGGCCATATGTGCCATAAGAGGGGAGCAAACCAGCCCGACGCGCCCCCTTAGGCAGGAGGCCGAAATGGAGAAGGAATAAGGGGCGTTCGGCCCCCCTTCCTTTCTCTCTTCTCTCCTCCTTTCTTCTCCGGTAAAATAAGGAAGGGGAAGGCCGAATTGGGAGGACCCCAAGTAGGATTCGGCCTACCTGGGGCACCCCTGGCTGCCTCTCCTCCCCCAACCTATATATATGTGGGAGGGGGGGCGCCTAGAAGACACAACATCAATTGTTAGCTGTGTGCGGCGCCCCCTCCACAGTTTACACCCCCGGTCATAGTCTCGCGGTGCCTAGGCGAATCCCTGCGCGGATCACATCACCATCACCATCACCATGCTGTCGTGCTGACAGAACTCATCTACTTCCTTGACACCTTGCTGGATCAAGAGGGCGAGGGACGTCATTGATATGAACCTGTGTAGAACTCGGAGGTGCTGTGCGTTCGGTACTTGATCGGTCGGAGCTAGAAGAAGTTCGACTACACCAACCGTGTTGTCAAACGCTTCCGCTTATGGTCTGCGAGGGTACGCAGACACACTCGCCCCCTCTCGTTGCTATGCATCTCCTAGATAGATCTTGCTGAGCGTAGGAAGTTTTTTGAAATTGCATGCTACGTTCCCCAATCACTACTAGGGAAAAGCCTATACACAGAAAGTTACTAGTAGCGAGGGTTAAACCTCGCTACTACTAAGCTGATAGCAGTAGCGTGGGTTTTTATCCCACGCTACTACTAAGCGGTCTCTACCGTGCCCCTCGGGACATGCCATAGTAGTAGCGTGGGTTTTTAAAACCTCGCTACTACTAAGTTTGATAGCAGTAGCGTTGGTTTTTAGCCCTCGCTACTACTAAGTGGTGCCATAGTAGTAGCGAGGGGGTAAAAAACCGCGCTACTACTAAAGGTCCCATTTTCAAACTCTACCCCCCCCCCCATGGATCGCCTTTTCAGTTTAAAAAAAATAAAAGAAAATGATGAAAATGTAAAAAAAAAAAGAAAATAAGTTTCCCATGTGATATGTGGTCTAGTTGTTGGGAAAATTTGCAAATATGAATTTCGACTTTATTTGCAAAACCTCTCGAGAATTTGTAAAAATGGGCATAACTTTTGCATACTAACTCGGATGAAAAAGTTTTTTATATGAAAAATCATCTACTCAAAAAGTTACATCCAAATTTAATCGGGGGAACCCCGTTAAATATTTTCAAAATCCTCAAAAACCTAACAGAAAAAAAGTTACGGGACTTTTTAGACCTAGAGTGGAAAAAATCGAAAATATTTCAAACTGTGTGGTCAAACTGTGGTCAAACAATGGTCAAACTAATTATTCTAGAATATTAGTGTTACTAAATAATTATTTTAGTTTTTTTGAATTTTGGTCAAATCTGGTCAAACTATGACCAAACTGTGGTCAAACTATGGTCAAACTGTGGTCAAACTATGGTCAAACTAATTATTCAAGAAATATTAGTGTTACTAATTTTTTAGAACAATAGTTTCAAACTCAAATAGTGAAATGTGTGACTTCATGCTCAAGCTAAATTCCTGAGGTTAATAGGATTGACATCTTACTATTGTTAGGAAAATAACAAGTGCAGACTTGCAAACGAGGGAGAATAGAAATCGGAAGTTAAGCGTGCTCAGGCTAGAGTAGTGAGAGGATGGGTGACCGTCCGGGAAGTTAGATGATTTGGAATGATGAGGGGTGATTAAAGATTAAATTGAGCAGCGATGAGAGGTGATTAGAGATTTGAGGTTAAAATAATTCAGAAATTTGAAAATTAGGGAAAAAAATCGAAATATTTTTTCGAAAAAATTCAAAAAAAAACCCGCGCTGGTAGTAGTAGCACGGGTTTTTACCCACGCTACTACTAAAGGACGTAGTAGTAGCGCGGGTGGCACCCGCGCTACTTCTATAAGTTAGCTGTAGCGCCTTATTAGCAGCGCCGCCCCCCGCGTTGCTAATAGGCCCAAAACCCGCGCTGCTGCTAGGCTTTTCCCTAGTAGTGAATGGTGGCATCCGAGCCAGGTATATGCGTAGATGATATGCACGAGTAGAACACAAAGAATTGTGCGTGGTGATTGTCATACTGCTTACCACCAATGTCTTATTTTGATTCAGCGGTATTGTTGGATGAAGCGGCCCAGACCAACCTTACGTGACCATGTTCATGACACCGGTTCAATCGACAGACATGCAACAAGTTTTGCATAAAGGTGGCTGGTGGGTGTCTGTTTCTCCTACTTTAGTTGAATTGAATTTGACTGCGACCGGTCCTTGTTGAAGGTTAAAACAACAAAGTTAATAAATCACCGTTGTGGTTTTTGTGCCGTAGGTAAGAACTGTTCTTGCTAGAAGCCCATAGCAGCCACGTAAAACTTGCAACAACAAAGTAGAGAACGTCTAACTTGTTTTTGCAGGGCTTGCTTGTGATGTAATATGGTTAAGACATGATGTGATATACGTTATTGTATGAGATGATCATGTTTTGTAAAAGTTATCGGCAACCGGCAGGAGCCTTATGGTTGTCTCTTTATTGTATGAAATGCAAACGCCATGTAATTTCTTTACTTTATCACTAAGCGGTAAAGAAAGTTGTAGAAGCAATAGTTGGCGAGACGACTACGACGCAACGATGGAGATCAAGGTGTCGAGCCGATGACAATGGAGATCATGACGATGCTTTGGAGATGGAATCAAAAGCACAAGATAATGATGGCCATATCATGTCACATATTTTGATTGAATGTGATGTTTATCTTTATGCATCTTATTTTGCTTAGTATGATGGTAGCATTATAAGATGATCCCTTAACTAAATTTCAAGGTATAAGTGTTCTCCCTGAGTATGCACCGTTGCGACAGTTCTTCGTGCTCAGACACCACGTGATGATCGGGTGTGATAGGCTCTACGTTCACATACAATGGGTGCAAGACAGTTGTGCACATGTAGAATACTCGGGTTAAACTTGACGAGCCTAGTATGTACAGACATGGCCTCAGAACACTGGAGACCAAAAGGTCGAACGTGAATCATATACTAGATATGATCAACATAGAGATGTTCACCATTGATGACTACTCCATCTCACGTGATGATTGGACATGGTTTAGTTGATTTGGATCACGTAGCATTTAGATGACTTGAGGGATGTCTATCTAAGTGTGAGTTCTTAAGTAATTTTATTAATTGAACTTAGTCCTGATAGTATTTGCATCTCTATGTTGTATATCAATGGCTCGTGCTACCATTCCCCTGAATTTTAATGTGTTCCTAGAGAAAGCTAAGTTGAAAGATGATGGTAGCTACTACACGGACTAGGTCCATAACTTGAGGATTATCCTCATTGCTGCATAGAAGAATTATGTCCTCGATGCACTGCTAGGTCATAGGCCTGCTGCAGCAGTAGATGCTGATGTTTTGAACATCTGGCAAGCTCGATCTGATGACTACTCGATAGTTCAGTGTGCCATGCTTTATGACTTAGAATCAGGACTTCAAAGACGTTTTGAACGTCATGTAGCATATGAGATGTTCCAAGAGTTTAAGTTAATATTTCAAGCAAATGCCCGGGTTGAGAGATATGAAGTCTCCAACAAGTTCTATAGCTACAAGATAGAGGAGAACAGTTCTGTCAGTGAGCACATACTCAGAATGTCTGGATATCATAATCACTTGACTCAGCTGGGAGTTAATCTTCCAGATGATAGTGTTATTGATAGAGTTCTCCAATCACTGCCACCAAGCTACAAAGGCTTCGTGATGAACTATAATATGCAAGGGATGGAGAAGACAATTCCTGAGCTCTTCACAGTGCTCAAAGCCGTGGAGGTAGAAATCAAGAACGAGCATCAAGTGTTGATGGTTAACAAGACCACTAGTTTCAAGAAAAAAGGCAAGGGAAAGAAAGGGAACTTCAAGAAGAATGGCACAAAGTTGCCACCCCCGGGAAGAAACCCAAAGCTGGACCCAAGCCTGAAACTGAGTGCTTCTACTGCCAAGGGACTGGTCACTGGAAGTGGAACTGTCCCAAGTATTTGGCGGATAAGATGGATGGCAAAGTGAACAAAGGTATATTTGATATACATGTTATTGATGTGTACCTTACCAATGCTCGTAGTAGCGCCTGGGAATTTGATACTGGATTGATTGCTCATATTTGTAACATGAAATAGGATCTACGGATTAAACGAGGATTGGCTAAGGACGAGGTGACGATGCGCGTCGAGAATAGTTCCAAGGTTGATGTGATAGCCATCGGCACGCTACCTCTACATCTACCTTCGGGATTAGTTTTAGACCTGAATAATTGTTATTTGGTGCCAGCGTTGAGCATGAACTTTATATCTGGATCTTATTTAGCGTGAGACAGTTATTCATTTAAATCAAAGAATAATGGTTGTTCTATTTATATGAGTAATATCTTTTATGGTCATGCACCCTTGAAGAGTGGTCTATTTCTGTTGAATCTCGATTGTGGTATTACACATATTCATAATATTGATTCCAAAAGATGCAAAGTTGATAATGATAGTGCAACATATTTGTGGCACTGCCGCTTAGGTCATATCGGTGTAAAGCGCATGAAGGAACTCCATGCAGATGGACTTTTGGAATCACTCGATTATGAATCGTTTGATACTTGCGAACTATGCCTCATGGGCAAGATGTCTAAAACTACACTCTCTGGAACAATGGTGCGAGCTAATGACTTATTGGAAATAATACATACCAATGTATGCGGTCCAATGAGTGTTGAGGCATGCGGCAGGTATCGTTATTTTCTAACCTTCACAGATGATTTGTACAGATATGGGTATATTTACTTGATGAAACGCAAGTCTTAAACATTTGAAAAGTTCAAAGAATTTCAATGAGAAGTGGAGAATCATTGTAACAGGAAAGTAAAGTTTCCACGATCTGATCACAGAGGCGGATATTTGAGTTACGAGTTTGGCCTTCAATTAAAACAATGTGGAATAGTTTCACAACTCACGCCACCTGGAACACCATAGTGTAATGGTGTATCAGAATGTCATAACCGCACTTTATTAGATATGGTGCGATATATGATGTCTCTGACCAATTTACCACCATCATTTTGGGGTTATGCATTAGAGACAGCCGCATTCATGTTAAATAAGGCACCGTCTAAATCTGTTGAGATGACATTATATGAACTGTGGTTTAGTAAGAAACCTAAGCTGTCGTTTCTTAAAATTTGTGGTTGCGAAACTTACGTCAAAAGGCTTCAGCCTGATAAGATCGAACCCAAATCAGAGAAGTGCGTCTTCATTGGATACCCTAAGGAAACAATTGTATACACCTTCTAGCACAGATCCAAAGGCAAGATCTTTGTGCTAAGAATGGATCCTTTCTAGAGAAGGAGTTTCTCTCGAAAGAAGTGAGTGGGAGGAAAGTAGAACTTGATAAGGTAAATGTACCTTCTCTCGAATTGGAAAGTGTACATCAGAGAAAATTGTTCCCGTGATGCCTACACCAACTAGAGAGGAAGCTAAAGATGATGATCATGAAACTTTAGATCAAGTTACTGCTTAATTTCATAGGTCAACCAGAGCATGATCCGCACCAGAGTGGTATGGTAATCCTGTCCTAGAAGTCATGTTACTAGACCAAGGTGAACCTACAAACTATGAAGAAGCTATGATGAGCCCAGATTCCGACAAATGGCTTGAGGCCATGAAACCCGAGATATGATCCATAAATGAGAAACAAAGTGTGGACTTTGGTGGACTTGCCCAATGATCGGCAATCCATAGAGAATAAATGGATCTTCAAGAAGAAGACTCATGCTGATGGTAATGTTACTATCTACAAAGCTCGACTTGTCGCAAAAGTTTTTTTGAAAGTTTAAGGAGTTGACTACAATGAGACTTTCTCAACCATAGCGATGCTTAAAGTCCGTTCGAATCATGTTAGCAATTGCCAAATTTTATGAAATATGACAAATGGATGTCAAAACTGCATTCCTTAAATGGATATCTCCAAGAAGAGCTGTATATGATGCAACCATAAGGTTTTGTCGATCCTAAAGATGCTAATAAGGTGTGCAAGGTCCAGCGATCCATCTATGGACTCGTGCAAGCATCTCGGAGTTGGAATATATGCTTTGATGAGGTGATGAAAGAATATGGTTTTGTATAGACTTACAGTGAAGCCTGTATTTACAAGAGAGTGAGTGGGAGCTTGCTACGTCTTGAGCTTGCGTTGGTTTTCCTTGAAGAGGAAAGGGTGATGCAGCAAAGTAGCATAACTATTTCCCTCAGTTTTTGAGAACCAAGGTATCAATCCAGTAGGAGGCTCCTCAAAAGTCCCACGCACCTACACAAACAAACAAGAACTCGCAACCAACGCAATACAGGGATTGTCAATCCCTTCAGGGCCACTTGCGAAAGTGAGATCTGATAGAGATAATATGATAAGATAAATATTTTTGGTATTTTTATGATATAGATTGGAAAAGTAAAAGATGCAAATAAAAGTAGATTGAAAGCTTATATGATAAAAGATAGACCCGGGGGCCATAGTTTCACTAGTGGCTTCTCTCAAGATAGCATAAGTATTACGGTGGGTGAACAAATTACTGTGAACAATTGATAGAAAATCAAATAATTATGAGATTATCTAAGCACGATCATGTATATAGGCATCATGTTCGCGACAAGTAGACCGACTCCTGCCTGCATCTACTAGTATTACTCCACACATCGACGGCTATCCAGCATGCATCTAGAGTATTAAGTTCATAAAGAACAGAGTAACGCATTAAGAAAGATGACATGATGTAGAGGGATAAACTCATGCAATATGATATAAACCCCATCTTTTTATCCTCGATGGCAACAATACAATACATGCCTTGCTGCTCCTGCTGTCACTGGGAAAGGACACCGCAAGATTGAACCCATAAACTCATGCAATATTTGCTGCCCCTGTTGCTGCTCCCATCTATTTGTACAAAAAATATATGGACGCATGACACATATTATAATCTTCTAATAGTCACTAATCGAGGGAAATATCATACATATAAGCCACATGTACAACTTTGCTTTGGTATGAGAAAAGAACACTGTACACTTAGTGAATACTGTTGATCTGTATTGTCAAGATGGATAATAAGCGACAACACAAATTTCACTAATGTCACTATACCTTGTATACATAGTGCATTAGTGAAATCTTCACTGACCCCCCAAAGGAAACACTCCATTTCCTCAAAAAAGAAAAATGATTATTGCTCTCATTTAATAATACTCCCTCTGTTCCCAAATATAAGTCTTTGTAGAGATTCCAACAAGTGACTATATACGGAGTAAAATGAGTGAATCTACACTCTAAAATATGTCTACATACATTTGTATGTTGTAGTCCATTTGAAATGTCTAAAAGGACTTATATTTAGGAACAGAGGGAGTACATGCAGAGTCACATATACTATATAGTAGGGAAATAAATGCCTTCAGGAGAAAGTGAGCATGTAATACCTAGATTAGATATTGATGTAACTAAATCACTAGATTTACCCGGAATAAGTTGTAGAAACAATTAATAAGTATTGCTAATACCATCTGAATCAAACATGGATTCTGCATATAAAAAACGTATATCACTTATATTTGTGATAAACTTTGAGAAAAGAATTGTAGTATAAGAACTGGCTAATGTAAGCAACCAAAAATTGGAGGCACTGTAAAGACCAGATGAACATATAGTTCATAACCTATAAAAAGAACTTCACATATGAATCATCTAAGCAACAACCAAAATAGTGATGTATATAGCTCAAACATATTTTGAAGGAGAGAATAAATTTCCTTCCAGAACCTTTTAGTTTGTCAGGTAACTGATAGGTCTCAACAAGCATCTGATGGGCAATACAGAGATCTACCATAAATAGTGCAGCAATGCTATAATACATCTGGAGTTGTTGAGCAAACAATAACATAGTTACCAGTCCTTCTTCACTCCATAATTGCATTGAGCACTCAGAGTTTACCAAAAGAAGAAATGGAAGGGCAACCATGGGAGGCTTTGAAGAAGCCTGGGAGGTAAATAATGGGGTGAGCCTCAGAATCAAATAACCAAAATCAAGTCATACAAACAGAGAAGGCCAACCATGAATTAATATATACCATGGATGTTGAAGCTGCTCTCCGGCTAATCGCGATTGCAAGTTGGGAGAGGAGAGAACTCAAGGCTCAAGCATAGGAGTTCAGTATTTTCATTTTGATTGGCTGCACCACAACTACCCCGTAACTAACAGGTTTTGCAACATAAATACAGATGACGATATTAACACTAACAATATTTTAAAACATAACCAAACTTTGAAAATCTAACTGAACTGAATTTCTAAGTATTGTCATTTTTCTCTAGTGAATATTTTAACAAATATAATACCAAAAACATATGCATGTCCACTTATGCCCAAGAATTAGAGAAATTCAGAATAGGGGCAAAAAAGCATAAATCCATTCTGTCATCAACCAGTGGTAGCAAGCAGTCAAGTTGACAATAAAATGAGCACCAAGCTAAGAGAAGTACAGGAATGCAACATCCTAATTGTGAAGAAGTATTAATAAGGTAACGGATTGCCAATATACTCATGAGATGCAATCCAATAGGTCAACAACACAACCATTTGCCATAGAACATGAGGCAAGATGCAGACTTTGGATATCGATCAAAAAATTTACACGGTAACACATGGACCAACAGAAGTGGTGGCAAGTGAAATACAACAACTAATCACCTATTACATGGATCGATCCATGCATGAACCTCTAACCACAAGCACCCTGGAAGAAGGTTCCACATTTTCTATTTCCCTAGTAGCTAGCTCGGCCTTGGTCACCGATGTCACCATAGCAGGCCATGCTCATCGCAGAGAAAGGTGAGCAATGGGTGAGAGAGAGAGAGAGAGTCTCTAGCACAACAACAACAAAACGATCTTTGTCTCCTTAACAGGACATTGGAGAGATACAGAGAGGGAACATCGACCTGCCCTATAGTGTTGTTGTCCAACCGCCAATCAGCGTCATCTGGCCACTGCCGTCTGCCGCCGATCATCCCCAACTCGTCATTGGGCCGGTGCTCCTCTGGCCGGCCGCCGCACGCGTCCTATATATGGCTGCCACGCCACATCGATGTAGGACTGAATCGCCTAGCCTCGCTCTCGCGTGAATCGCCCGACAACCCAATCGACATCGACAGAGAGCGATAAGGCGAGGAAGCATATGTACTAAAGCCGCAGCAGGCTGGGAAAACAAAAAGGCACATCTCAATTAATCTCTGCGAGTGGCACATATAATCTGCCATGAATGCCTCTAGAAACCAAGAATTTATTTCCTCCTTCAAATCCCAGTGGACGATCTGCTTCACCGAATAGCCAGATCCCGATTTTCCTGGACCTGAATCGACGTGCAGTCTGCTCGTACCGCCTGCGGTCCCCTCGTCCTCTCGATTGAGCGGTTTAGAGCCATCGGTCAGATCCTCGCGCGGTCGAGTCGTCGCTCCGGCCATCGGCCGCTACCATGAACATGGAGGACTGCGACCACGCGAACCCGTGAATGATTTTTTCTGGGGAATGGTTTGCGATCGATTCGGCCTTTCGTTCGTAACGAATGCAGGGATGGCAACTCTAATTGGGCTGGGGAAAGGCCCAATTGACAACAAGGCTTGGATTTTTCTTGCGGAGCAGCAGCCCTTTAGGACATCTGGCCTAGTAAAAATGACATTGTCGTGGAGATGAAACACAGAGCAAATCCAATGGCTGAGATTGCATAAATCACACCAACGGACGGCCACAAACGACCAGGTAGTGAGAGGGCTGGGATTAGGTGCGGTTAGACTGTCCTAAAAATAGCAAATACCATGCTGTTATAAAATACTCTCAAAAAATATAAGTGAAGCATGAGAGATCAACAATTTTTTCAAAATAAAACCGCCGCCGTGCTCTACAAAATATAAGTGAAGCACATAGAGCAAAACTATTTAACTCAAAATATATAAGTGAAGCACATAGAGTATTCTAATAAATTCTAAATCATGTGGATCTCTCCCAAAAGGTGTGTACAGCAAGGATGATTGTGGTCCAAAGACTAATATCATACAAGACGCTCCAAGCAAAACACATATCATGTGGCGAATAAAAATATAGCTCCAAGTAAAGTTACCGATGAACGAAGACGAAAGAGGGGATGCCTTCCGGCGCTTCCCCAAGCTTAGGCTTTTGGTTATCCTTGAATATCTTGGGGTTCCATGAGCATCCCCAAGCTTAGGCTCTTGCCACTCCTTATTCCATAATCCATCAAATCTTTACCCAAAACTTGAAAACTTCACAACACAAAACTCAACAGAAAATCTCATAAGTTCCGTTAGTATAAGAAAGAAAAATCACCACATAAGGTACTGTAATGAACTAATTATTTATTTATATTGGTGTTAAACCTAATGTATTCCAACTTCTCTATGGTTCATACCCTACATACTAGCCATAGATGCATCAAAATAAGCAAACAACACACGAAAAACAGAATCTGTCAAAAACAAAACAGTCTGTATCAATCTGTAGATCTCGAATACTTCTAGAACTTTAAAAATCCTACCAAAATAGGAAGTCCTGGGAAATTTGTCTATTGCTCTACAGAAAAAAGAATCAACACAAAATCACATTTCTGTGAATTACTAAAATTATTTTCGTGCGCGCAAAGTTTTTATTTTTCAGCAGAATCAAATTAACTATCACCATAGGTTATCCTATAGGTTCTACTTGGCACAAACTCTAATTAAAACATGAAAACACATCTAAACAGCATCTATATTAAATACTTATTACTAAACAGAAGGAAAAAGTAATAAACAAAAATAAAATTGGGTTGCCTCCCAACAAGCGATATCGTTTAACGCCCCTGTCTAGGCATTGACAATTTTAATGATGCTCACATCAAAGACAAGAATTAAAGCACAAAAAGAGCATCATAGAACACGTGATAAACACATCTAAGTCTAACATACTTCCTATGCATAGGCATTTTATATAAAAACAAATTATCAAGACAAGAAAAAACTAGCATATGCAAGGAAGAAGAAAGAGACGATAGCATTCTCAACATGATGAGAGGTAATTTAGTAACATGAAAATTTCTACAACCATATTTTCCTCTCTCATAATAATTACATGTAGGATCATAAGCAAATTCAACAACATAGCTATCGCATAAAATATTCTCTTTATGAACCACATGCATGCAAAGTTGACACTCTTCCAAAATAGTGGGATTACCATTAACTAAAGTCGTGACCTCTCCAAACCCACTTTTATCAAAAATACCATAAGATCGAACATTCTCCAAATATGTGGGATCTAAGTTGACACTCTTCCAAACCCACTTTCAATATTATTGCAAACACCATTATCAATCTCATATTCATCATGGGGCTTAAATAAATTTTTAAGATCATAAGAAGAATCACCCCAATCATGATCATTGCAACAAGTGGTAAACATAGCAAAACTAGCATCCCCAAGCTTAGGGTTTTGCATATTATTAGCATAATTGACATCAAGAGAATTTATAATAACATCATCGCAGTCATGCTTTTCATCGAAGGAACTATCAAGTATGGGTGCAATAACAACGATCTCATCTTTAACATAAGGAACTATAGCAAATTCATCTTCATAAATATTGGCATAATGGCAACAAGAATAGCAAGCACCATGTTCATCAAGGGATATTTCAATCAAATCATCAGAATCATCATTTTCTATAGATTCATGCATATCATTATTTTCTCCCAAAGCAATGGTCATTCTCTCAATAAATTCTTTGACATAAACATTATGCGCATAGTTTTCATAGCAATATTTAATTATGTCAAAAAAAATTAGATTCGTAGAGAGTAATATTATACTTTTCAATCAAAGAAGCAACTTCATAAGCACCCTTAAAAGCAACAAATTCTTCAATTTGTTCAATATCATAGTAACTATAAACACCCTTTGCATAAGAAGATAAGATTTCATTATCATTAAACTCACATAGGTAGGGAAGGTGTTTTTTAGGGTTCTTAGAGAAACAAGTAAAATCATAAATTTCACAAAGATTCCAAGCATAGCACATTCAATCTGTTTATTTGATCCCATAAGAGCATAGCACATTTGACCGCTATCCAGCATGCATCTACTACTATTACTCCACACATCGACCGCTATCCAGCATGCATCTAGAGTATTAAGTTCATAAAGAACATAGTAACGCATTAAGAAAGATGACATGATGTAGAGGGATAAACTCATGCAATATGATATAAACCCCATCTTTTTATCCTCGATGGCAATAATACAATACGTGCCTTGCTGCCCCTGCTGTCACTGGGAAAGGACACCGCAAGATTGAACCCATAACTAAGCACTTCTCCCATTGCAAGAAAGATCAATATAGTAGGCCAAACCAAACTGATAATTCGAAGAGACTTGCAAAGATAACTTAATCACACATAAAAGAATTCAGAGGATATTCAAATATATCTCATAGATAAACTTGATCATAAACCCACAATTCATCGGATCTCGACAAACACACCGCAAAAAGAGTTACATCGAATAGATCTCCAAGAAGATTGAGGAGAACTTTGTATTGAGATTCAAAGAGAGAGAAGAAGCCATCTAGCTAATAACTATGGACCCGAAGGTCTATGGTAAACTACTCACAACTCATAGGAGAGGCCTTGGAGATGATGTAGAGGCCCTCCATGGTCGATTCCCCCTCCGGCGGAGCGCTAGCGAAGGCTCCAAGATGGGATCTCGCGGATATAGAAGGTTACGGCGGTGGAAATAGTTTTTCGTGGTGCTCCTCGAAGGTTTCAGGGTACGTAGGTATATATAGGAGGAAGAAGTAGGTCGGTGGACGCTCGAGGGGCCCACGAGGGTGGGGGGCGCGGACACCTGTAGGGGACGCACCGGGCAGCCTCGTGGCCGCCTCCCCTGTTGCTTGACGTCCACTCAAAGTCCCCTGGATCACGTTTGTTCCAAAAAGATCACTCCCGAAGGTTTCATTCCATTTGGACTCCATTTGATATTCCTTTTCTTCAAAACACTGAAATAGGAAAAAAACCAGCAACTCGGGCTGGGCCTCCGGTTTGTAGGTTAGTCCCAAAGATGATATAAAAGTGTAAAGTAAAGCCCATAAACATCCAAAACGGGTAATATAATAGCATGGAAAAATAAAAAATTATAGTTACGTTGGAGACGTATCATAGCTCTGTTGCATTTCTGATATTATATGTGGATGACATATTGTTGATTGGAAGTGATATAGAATTTCTGGATACACTACAAAAAAATACACTTCTGTGATGATACGTGTTTGTCACAGTAGGTCAAGTTTTCTGTCATGTATGTACATCCATGACGATTTTATGACAGAATTAAGATAGTCATACCTGTGCTGTCGTACATCACGGAACTGTCCACTTCCATGACAATAAATCACGCGTCATAGAAGTGCTTTCGTCAAGGGTGACCGACACGTGGCATCCACTGCAACAGAACGCCGTTAAGCTATCGGGTCTGGTTTTCGATCGATAACCCGTTAACAACCCCGACCAATGGGGATTTTCCATGTGTAAAATTATCATTGGCTGGAGGAGACACGTGTCGGCTCGCCGTCAGGACAGATGTCATCCACTCATTGGACACAAGGCGCCTATGATACGTCGACACATGGCATGGCTCAACAGAGGCCCATTCCTATGAAAAGGCCGGCCCGTTTGACTTGGTCAAAAGGTGGCGGGCTGGCCAACTGAAAGCCTGTTAACGGCCTGTTCGCATATAGCCCATTTACAGCCCGCTAACCCAGGGCCTGTTACGACCTATCCAAATTAGGCCCAGTAGCATCATATGGGCTGTCCAATATGATTCCAGCCCATTTTAACTTCCGACCCATTTATGTCCCATGACGTCTTTCGGCCCATATGAGGCCCTTTGTAACTCTTGGCCCATTAATGGCCCGTGGTGAAACTGGCCCGTAATAAACAGTGTATCACTTTATATCCATTAACGGCCCATTATTCCATTGGGCCGTTTCCAGCCCATGTTATCTTTCGACCTTCTCATGGCCCATTTATTCTTGGGCTCATTTCCAGCATTCGGTTACTTACGGCCCGTTACTGTCATTTTCTGCTTGTGGGCCAAATTCGGCCCATTGTTACAGTCGCCTGTTTGCCCGTTAGTACGGTGGGCCGTTTTCGTAGCGTCATCAAACATGGCCTATTAACGACGGCCCGTTATGGTCGGCCCATGAACGGAAGATTCCAACTCTAGCCCGTTTACGTCCATAATGCGGTTTGTTATAGGCCCAAGTTTGTTCAATTGATCATACGACCCATATAAGGCCCATTGATGATATGGCCCATAGAAGGCCCATTGTGTCTACGGCCCGTAGAAGGCCCATTGTTTCTACGGCCCGTAGAAGGCCCATTGTTTCTACGGCCGGTAGGAGGCCCAGTGTCACTACAATAAATATGTAGCCCATGGTTATTGTGGCCTAGTTTTAAAAATAGGTTATTGCGACCACTAGCAAACCGCGGAAAAAGAACTGGACTAACTACAAGCAAACAAATAAACAAGACAACAAGGAAATAAATAAGCAACCAACTAACTCTAGGCTATCACAGCTATTACACATATTACATCCACCGGGCATCAAAGTTCGCCACCAGTGCAAATATAGGGAACAAAGCAGCATATCATATACACTGGTTGTCATAGTTGGCAACCAGAGCAAATAAACGCCGCGGCAAAACAAATCCAGAACTGAAACCACTTCAGAAGATCTCAAGAAACAATATCCTGGGTACCCATAATGCTGGCAAGATGCTTAGCTCTCTTGTTTGGCGCTTAAATCCTCCAGCGCTTGCTGTTACACCAGGAAGTATGCATCTGAATTCTGCAGGGACTTCCTCAGTCCATCAGCTTCCTGTCGCAGCACATCTAATCGATGTCTTTCAACTTGAAGTTGAGACTCAAGAAGACGAACTGATTCAGGCAATGAGTTCGAAGAGCTTGTGCCAGCAGTAGTGGCCAGTAACTCAAACACTACATCAAGATAGGACTTTTGGGTTCTCTCATTGTCGTCAAGATAGTTTTTATCAGCTTTCTTGGAGACCAATAGGGATGTCTCACTATCTTGAACCTTATCTACATTACTTCCTTTACCATTGCATAACACGGTACTGTTCTCCAATATTTTGTCCGCATTCTAAAAGAGAAACAAGCAGACACATCACAGGTTTACCATGTTGTATATCAAACTCATTTTGGTAAATGAGTTCAGTAGTAAAGTGGAGAGGATAACAACATGAAACCAACATATATCTATGTACCATGGTCACTTTATGGTCTATATCATTCTAGTTTTTGTTGCCAAATCAAGATAGAGACACAGTTCAAATAATATTTGTTCAAGACAAAGCAGAATAGATAGAATATAAGTGTGGGCAACTATAGAGCAATAAAAACACTTGTAATGTGCATGACATGAGAACATAACTGTTTATTCAATTGAAACTGAAATCAACATAGAGCAAGTTACAACAGCAAACCAGTTAAAGAAACAGGTTTAAAACATACCTGTTGCACCATTGGAGTTTCAATTCCATCCTTCAAATTTGAAAATAGTTGGTATGAGTTAATACAGTAATGCAAGAGCAAAGGAGTATGAACCATAGCTACAGAACCTGACCTGAGAACAAATCTTCTTCTCCTTTAAGGGTTGAGTTGGTATTCAGAGTGGTGGTCCTCGTGCTTTGGGCACTGCAGTTCCCTTACTAACTGCTCGTGTTTGTGTGCTCTATGGTGGAGACGGTGCTGTGTCAACTGGAACTGGGTTACTATCTGCCGGGGTTGGGGTTAGAAGGGGTGTAGCGGGTTCTCTGTCCAACTGGGTAGGGGTATAATCTGCGAGAGTCTGGGTTATGTGTGGTGGATCTGGTCCTTGGGAAAGTACAACCGTGGTTCTATCTGCATCAACTGGTAGCACTATCTTTTCTGAAGACCGTGTTGTTACTCCCTTAGATACTGCCATCACCCTCTCCAGTTCAAATGGCTGATAAACAAGAAAAGTAATTGAAAGTATAGACATTGTATGATAGACATGTTCAATGGATAGTGGGGAATAAAATAGGGCATGAAATAATTCACAGTTATGTTGTCTAACCAAACAGGATACCATGACACAATTTCACATATATGATGGCTAACTAAATAGGATAACATGACACAATTTCACATTATGATGGCTAACTAAAAAAGATGGAAAGACATACTTCAGAATATGATGACTATGTAAACAGGATGACATGATATAACTATATAATGTGTTTATTAAATAGGTTGGCATGCCATAACTCACATACATTCACGGATAGAATGCCATAATTCAAAATATGATGACTGTAAACACTAAACATGATGAGATGATATAACTATATGATTGCTTTATTAAATGGGTTGCCATGCCATAATTTTGATAGATGATGTGTATGTACTATGTAAACATGATGGCATGATATAATTCAAATATATGATTTATATAGTAAGTAAGTAAGCAGATGACAATCCATATAAGATGTAAAAACTAACCAGTGCAAGACAACATGCATGACATGGGTAATATAACCGTGGCAAGTTTGAGCATAGACCTCAGGGGGGAAATAGGACTTGTCATCAGTCTCCGAATCCTCCTCTGAGGAGCTCTTTGTAGCCAGCAAGATGTCTGCTTCAGCAGGTAGCATTGTTTGCTTTGAATACCTTGTTTTCACTCCACATACTTCCATCACCGCTTCAAAAGGCAGATGCACAGGAAGAGTAGTTGAATATACAAACATTGTCAACAAATGGAACACGTAATACAAAAAAATGATAGCATGATATAATTCACATACATGATGATTGGATAAATAGCATGACATTGCATAATTCACATATATAATGCCTTTGCAACAAGATAGCATTGCATAATTCACATATATAATGTCTTGCAACAAGATGGCAATTCATAATTCACATATATGGTAATTAGACACTGTACAGGTGGCATTCACACAAAGCATGTCTAAACTAATCAAATGACATAGAAATGCGAGACACCATACGTACGATATGAGCAACATAACCCTGCCAAATTAGAGCATACACCTCCGGGGGGGGGGGGGATAGTTGCTACGTCTTGAGCTAGCGTTGGTTCCCGAAGAGGAGAGGGTGATGCAGCAAGTGTAGCGTAAGTATTTCCCTCAGTTTTGAGAACCAAGGTATCAATCCAGTAGGAGGTGATACGTCTCCAACGTATCTATAATTTTTGATTGCTCCATGCTACTTTATCTACTGTTTTGGACTATATTGGGCTTTATTTTCCACTTTTATATTATTTTTGGGACTAACCTATTAACCGGAGGCCCAACCCAAAATTGCTGTTTTTTTGCCTATTTCAGTGTTTCGAAGAAACAGAATATCAAACGAAGTCCAAATGGAAGGAAACCTTCAGGCGTGATTTTCTCATCGAACGTGATCCTGGAGACTTGGACCCTGCTCCAAGGAACAAAAGAGGCGGTCACGAGGGTGGGGGTGTGCCCCCCTAGGCGCGCCCCCTACCTTGTGGCCCCCTATTGATCCACCGACGTACTCCTTCCTCCTATAGATACCTACGTACCCCCGACAGATCAAAGGGGGGAGCCAAAAACCTAATTCCACTGCCGCAACTTTCTGTATCCACGAGATCCCATCTTGGGGCCTGTTCCGGAGCTCCGCCGGAGGGGGCATCCACCACGGAGGGCTTCTACATCAACACCATAGCCCCTCCGATGAAGTGTGAGTAGTTTACTTCAGACCTTCGGGTCCATAGCTAGTAGCTAGATGGCTTCTTCTCTCGTTTTGGATCTCAATACAATGTTCTCCCCCTCTCTTGTGTAGATCTATTCAATGTAATCTTCTTTTTGCGGTGTGTTTGTTGAGACCGATGAATTGTGGGTTTATGATCCAACTTATCTATGAATAATATTTGAATCTTCTCTGAATTCTTTTATGTATGATTGAGTTATGTTTGCAAGTCTCTTCGAATTATCCGTTTGGTTTGGCCAACTAGATTCGTAGTTCTTGCAATGGGGGAAGTGCTTAGCTTTAGGTTCAATCTTGTGGTGTCCTTTCCCAGTGATAGAAGGGGCAACAAGGCACATATTGTATTGTTGCCATCGAGGATAACAAGATGGGGTTTTTATTATATTGCATGAATTTATCCCTCTACATCATGTCATCTTGCTTAAGGCGTTACTCTATTTTTAACTTAATACTCTAGATGCATGCTGGATAGCGGTCGATGAGTGGAGTAATAGTAGTAGATGCAGAATCGTTTCGGTCTACTTGTCTTGGACGTGATGCCTATATACATGATCATACCTAGATATACTCATAACTATGCTTAATTCTGTCAATTGCTCAACAGTAATTTGTTCACCCACCGTAGAATACTTATGCTCTTGAGAGAAGCCACTAGTGAAACCTATGGCCCCCAGGTCTATTCTCATCATATCAATCTCCATTACTTTAATACTTGCTTTGTTTTTACTTTGCCTTTTACTTTTTACTTTGCATCTCTATATCAAAAATCCCAAAAATATTATTTATCATCTCTATCAGATCTCACCCTCGTAAGTGACCGTGAAGGGATTGACCACCCCTAATCACGTTGGTTGCGAGTAGCTATCGTTTTGTACAGGTACGAGGGACTTGTGCATGGCCTCCTACTGGATTGATACCTTGGTTCTCAAAAACTGAGGGAAATACTTATGCTACTTTGCTGCATCATCCTCTCCTCTTCGGGGAAATCCAACGCAGTGCTCAAGAGGTAGCAAGAAGAATTTGTGGCGCCGTTGCCGGGGAGGCTCACGCAAGAGCAAGTCAACCATACCAAGTACCCATCACAATCCCTATCTCTCGGATTACACTATTTGCCATTTGCCTCTCGTTTTCCTCTCCCCCACTTCACCCTTGCCGTTTTACTCGCCCTCTCTTTCCCAATCTCCTCCTCTTTTTCCCGTTGCCTTTTTCCTCGTCCATTTGTTTGCTCGTGTGTTGGATTGCTTGCCTGTCGCGATGGCTCTACCTAGATTTGGTAATCTTCACCTTAAAAGGCTAGAGGAGATCTAAAGCAATGTTAGAAAGTTTATGGTTTTGCAATTTGAGCATAATAATTTCTTTAGAAATGATCTTAAGGAACAAAAAAGTTTTATGAGTTATATGAATAAAGAACTCGATGATATGTCTAAAGAATTTGATGGTATAAGAGCCCAAATTGCTCATCTTGAAAAGATGACCACTGAAATTTTGGATATGCAAGCTACCTTAGTCGATAAGATGGCGGCTAAACTGAATTCCTATGAAAATAAAGATGAAGATCTAGAAGTTATTGATGTGTCCCCTCATTAAATCTTTGTCTTGCAATATGAATCTTGATGAAACTGAATATGATCTTCATTTACCTAGAAGGCGTTCTAAGAATTCGGAGTTTTTAGACCTTGATGATGAAATTGATGAAAGTGGGATTGAAATAAATAAAAACCTAGATGTTGCTAAATCCACTATTTTGGATCTCAAGGAATTTAATTATGAAAATTGCTCTCTAATTGATTGTATTTCCTTGTTGCAATCCGTGTTAAATTCTCCTCATGCTTATAGTCAAAATAAGGCCTTTACCGAACACATTGTTGATGCCTTGATGCAATCTTATGAAGAAAAACTTGAGTTGAAAGTTTCTATCCCTAGAAAACTCTATGATGAGTGGGAACCTACTATTAAAAGTAAAATTAAAAATTATGAGTTTCATGCCTTGTGTGATTTGGGTGCTAGTGTCTCCACTATCCCTAAAACTTTGTGTGATTTGCTAGATTTCCGTGACTTTGATGATTGCTCTCTAAACTTGCATCTTGCGGATTCCACTATTAAAAAGCCTATGGGAAGAATTAATGATGTTCTTATTGTTTCAAATAGGAATTATGTGCCCGTAGATTTTATCGTTCTTGATATAGATTGCAATTCTTCATGTCCTATTATTCTTGGTAGACCTTTTCTTAGAACGATTGGTGCAATTATTGATATGAAGGAAGGGAATATTAGATTCCAATTTCCCTTAAAGAAGGGTATGGAACACTTACCCAGAAAGAAAATAAAATTACCATATGAATCTATCATGAGAGCCACTTAAGGATTGCCTACCAAAGATGGCAATACCTAGATCTATCCTTGCTTTTATGCCTAGCTAGGGGCATTAAACGATAGCGCTTGTTGGGAGGCAACCCAATTTTCTTTTTTCTTTTTTTTGCTTTTGCTTCTGTTTAGGAATAAATAATCCATATAGCCTCTGTTTAGATGTGGTTTTATGTTTTAATTAGTGTTTGTGCCAAGTAGAACCTATAGGATAACCTACGATGATAGTTGATTTGATTCTGCTGAAAAATAGTAACTTTGCGCGCACGAATATAATTTTGTTAAATCACAGGAACGTGATTTTGCGTTGATTCTTTTTTATGATGTTCAATAGACAAATTGTACAGGACTTCCTATTTTGGTAGGAGTTTTAGAGTTTCAGAAGTTTGCGTTAGTTACAGATTGCTACAGACTGTTCTGTTTTTGACAGATTCTGTTTTTCGTGTGTTGTTTGCTTATTTCAATGCATCTATGGTTAGTAACTAAGTTTATAAACCATAAAAAAGTTGGAATACAGTAGGTTTAAAACCAATATAAATAAATAATGAGTTCATTGCAGTACCTTAAAGTAGATTTTTGT